>NC_034422.1:2847752-3111967 GCF_002078875.1 Numida meleagris | reverse complement strand
AGAAGAGAAGAGAAGAGAAGAGAAGAGAAGAGAAGAGAAGAGAAGAGAAGAGAAGAGAAGAGAAGAGAAGAGAAGAGAAGAGAAGAGAAAGACCCTGCTTTTAAAGTCATATTGTTTGATTCATACTTCTTAGGACTGCTAGACTTTTGCTTTAGTCATGATAAAGTAACTGAAGTCAAATTTTGTTGTTGTTTTCTATCTTATAAACAGCCCTCATTTGGAGTTCAGAGGACTAGATTTTAAACAAAGATTTGGTCTGATATATCAGATTAATCTTCATGTTACATGAAGATCCTCAATTCCTCCTCACATCCATTTGTTATGCATATGGTCCTGAAGCTTGATTTTGACCCGTGCAAAGGTCTGAAACATTCTGTAAACAATTTAATTTCTGGAACAATAATTCTATGGGAGATAATTTTGGCATATTAATATTTGTGATGAATTTCAAGCCTGCAACAGACAAGAGTTGCTTACATGGGTAGTCAGACTGTGCTGCTTTGGCAGGCTTGCTAGGTTGCATACTTTTTACCTTTTTATAACATTTTAGATTTTTAAAGAAGTCAGTTTAGGCACTGCTGGAGTTATACTGCATCACTGGCAGAATCAAGGGATCAGGAATACTAACACTCCACTAAATTGTCTCCCACCTCTTAAAAGGTCATGGTCAATAATGCTTCCCACAGCTGCTTGCACAGTGCTGCCACTTATTTTTTCTCTTCTGCAAGACTGAAGTCACTCAGTCTGTCAACAGCTGGTTGAAATACATCATCTTCTTTGGATGATCAATCAGCTTGAACTTACACCCAAATAAAACAGTGTTGTGTCAGCCATGTAAATGTGTTTTATATATAATTGTAATTCAGCACATTTTTTTTTTCCCCCTGAAAATGAATTTTGGAAGATACTACTGACAGAAATGATAAACAATTGATAGCAAAACCTGTTACCCAGGAGACAGAAGAATAATTCATTATGATTTGATCAGCCTTTGGATAATCTTGTAATTATTGTGAGCTGCATTTCCTCCTTGTGCTGCAAAAGTAAAATGCACGTGCTTGTTCTGTAACTGCAGCTCCGAGACAAAGGGAAGATGAAGCAGTGCTTGTGTTTGTAAATTGTACTGCACAGTTCTACATGAGCACCGTACACCATTTTTATGGAATTCTCACAATGAAAGATAAAAGAATATAAAAAAGCAAAGCAAAAAGAAAGAACAGCAAATGTGAGCAAGAAAAAAAAAACCAACAGGCTTTCAGTGCTGTTTGCAGTTTCTATCTGACTTCAGTAAGACAGAAAAATTGTTGCCTTATGACCATGTTTCTTCAGATGCACTACAATGGGAAAGCAGATTTAGGAAACAGTCAATTTATAACATTTTAAAATAAAGTTTGCTTTCCAAAAGTTTTCCTCTAAAAGATCTGATATATATCTTTGTCAGCTTCAAGATAAATAGGCTTAATCTTATCCAATATACTAATTCTTTTGCTCCTATTAATTTCACGCTGGCCATCTACAAAGTTACAGGAAATCCATTTTCTGTTGCTTTTTGATATTGATTAGTAATTATTTTGAAGTCTGTAATGGAAAAGAAGCCAGTAACTAAATCTTTATCCTATACTTTAATCTGGAAGAATCAGTGTCAAGGTAGTTAGGTGATTTTGAAGTTCTTGCCTGCTGTATTTTATCCAGCCCGTGCATATGGTGCATTAGTACCCGGTGATACTTGCTCAGCCAGTGGATCAAATTATGAACACAAAATCATCATTACATTTCTACAACAATTTTTCAAGTTTTCCTGACCGTATCACATCAGCTGCTATTACCAAAATGAAAGAATAACTTGGTCCAAGAATACTAAAGGCATTAAGAAGCACTGATCATAAAGCATATGACCATGCCTTTTGGGGCACTGGCAAACTCAATAGATGAGTGTAGTCTCCAGGGAATTAATTCTATTAAGGTCGAAGTTATAAGACACAGTCAATATGCAGAAGGCATATTCACAAGCTAGAGAAACCACAGCCAAAGATCACTGAAGTTTTCCTTCTTAAGACTCCTGGCATGATGCACAAGCTAGATATTCATCTTAATCATACCAGTGATCAATCTGACCTCATAACTACTGAAAAATGAGTTGAGTGGCCTAGAGATATAGTGCATATGGAAGACAGATTAAAATGTGCCCACTCTAGGAAGAACTAGAGTTTGGCAAGAGATAGAAAAGCGTACTGTTTTTTTTTTTATTTTACAGTCATTACAAGGCAATTGAACCTGACACATCAGGAAGAGGGAAGATGTTCACTCACACTTCAAAATGTGCTAAAAAGACTGAAGAATATGGAAAGTGAGTGATGACAATGCCAGAAGCTTCCTATAAATAATTTTTAGTTCATTCTCATTTAGTTCATACTCTGCCACTTACGTGTATCTAGGTATGGTGTTTTTTTGTTTGTTTGCTTGTTTGTTTTTTCTGTTTCATTGACAAGATACTTAGCTCTATGTAGAGGACATTCTAGCAGCTCACTATGTATATGAGACCAGCCAAAATCTGGCAGCCCACTGTGTACTGTTCTGTATGCAGCTAGAACATGGACAAGCAACAGAAAATGGAGCCAGGTGACTGTTCAAATAAAAGTTTTTTTGCTTGTTTTGTACTTACTCAAATAGTAATAATAATTGAACAATTTTTTAACCTTCTGTCACATTTCAGCAAAGAATTTTGCAATTTTGATACTTGCAGACCCTGCCTGGCAGGTACAAATGTCATTTATTTAAATAAAAGTCAGCGCTGGAAGACCATTTCAGAACATGGAAGTTCTGGCTGAAGTAACCAGTAGCAACTTGTTTTGGCTTATAGTTAAAAGTCTCGTATCTGTGCATGCGAACAATACATTATAAACCACAGAGGTGGTTCTAACACGAGTTGCACTTAGCTTTAAAAATAAAAACCTTATACAGCAATGTAAAAAGAAAATGTTGAAAACAGAATAAAGAAAAGTAAGAGGAGCAAATGAAACATATGGCAAACAGTGTATTATTTTCAACATATCACTATATGGAGTGCAGGGATGAAGAGGAAGCAGACTTCATTTCAGCAATGTAATTTCAAGAGAATGCATCTAAGAAGTGACAAACACATCTAAGGATTGATTGGAGTACCTAAATGGGGCAAACAAGGTAAAATAAACTACTTAAATGTTCACTCTAGTGCACATATTAAGTATGAATGACATCCCATAACATGCCATATATTTTTAATGACTGTTCTCTGGTCAGCTACTGTAGTTTCATAACAGATGTGGTTTATTTGAAGAACTTAATAAGAAAGAGAAGAAAGATTTGGCCTTCATTTAAGTAAAACAAAGGTTACGTTTCATATGGAAAATAAAACCAAAGCTGCTTTCCTTATTATAGATTACGAAGAGAAATGATTAAGAGGCGCAGCAATTCAAGGGAGGCAAAGCTATTCTATTGCAGCAGGGACAGACATGCCTGTGCTGGGCTCTGCGGAGTAGCACCTTGCAGAGGTGCCTGAGCTGCCCATGGGGAGTTATCTCTGGAGGCAGAAGCACCATGGCTGCCCAAGTGTGGTGCTTTGACTAATTACCCTTCCAGAATGGCAGAACTAATTACTTTGGCTTGAGTCTAGGCAGATATTTTTTCCAGGACTGAAGCTTGTAGCTCTGCATGGTGCTGTGCACTGTGCTGCATAGACTTTTGTATTCACTTGTTTATCTTTGCTTGAGCTAGATAAGCATATCCTATCTGATACGAAAGCGGCAAAGAACTAAGGGTTCTGAGAATATCAAGATACTGTTGGTGGAATAGAAAAATAAGTATTTACGATAGCTTCTATATGCTATAGTTCTTTATAAATCCAATAGATACCAGTCAATGGGTACAGCTATCAGCATAATCAATCAGAGAGCAAATGTAAGGCAGATCAAATATCAATTATGCCTTCTATTATAGAACTTTATCAACACTAAAATAAATCATTTTAAAATATTTTTGACCTCCAGCAGCATATCTGGTACACACTTCCTCTTGAAAAGTATTATCACTTGTTAAAATGGCATAAAAATCTGCACAGCATAGAATTTCTACTTAAGGTTAAATTTCTTCTTTTGCATTGGGTTATTTAGTTTGGGTTTTAGACTGATCATTTTTAAACAAGAAGTATTTCAGCCTTGAAGTATATTCCAAGAGCGAAAAGTACTTAAAGCCATGCTTTGCTACATGCTTTCCAAAATGCCCTACAGTTAGCAAACACTTGGCAAGGTGTACTTCAGCTCAGGAGAGCCCCAGAAGTCAAACAGTAACCGCACATTCATTTTGGAGAACGCGCTATCAAACACATTATCCCAACCCCATGCCATGACTGCAACCACCTCTGAAATTTTAGTATGGTCAGAAAAGCTGTGTTATATAACAAGAAGGAAATGCAGAAGTAAAAAGATTGCTTTCTCTGACACAGCTGTGCTGGTCTTTGGATGGAAACTGCAGTTGTTGACCTGAACACACAAAGTGTTTTTAAGAGCTAGACGAGTGAAGCAGACTTCCTGAATAATTTTTAGAGGTTAAAGGCATTCAAGCAAGTTCACCGATTATTTTTTGTTTGGCAGGAAAATAGGACCAGATTGAAAATATAACATGAAATCCAAAGTGACAAAGCTATTCTTAACAGAGGAAAAAAAAACATTCTTACAGGAAGACAGGTGATATTTTCACTGAGTTATCATTTCAGATTTTAAGATACTGAATGCAAATCAATCTGATTTAAAAAGATAACCTGTTTTTAGAGAACTGCACATGTTTTCCTATTTTTTTTCAAAGCTGTTATACATCTCTGCTCTTATTCTCTGGTTGTAAAATCGTTGATACTATGACAGTTTCAAGTAAATTCACAGTTCCACAGTTGTGTCCAATTCCAAGCACAAGCTCAGTATGAATCACACTTTTTAATTCTAGCAGCTTTTTGAGTAGTGTTTCAGAGCAGCTGCCTTGTAGCCCAGTTTAGATGGACGTAAGGGCGCATGCTTGAAGCACTCTGGTAAGGGCTTTCCTGAAGTAGCTCATGGCCATGGGACGTGGCTGGATGCCAGCACTGAGAAGAGAGATACTGTGCTATCTCATAACATCTGAAATAAATGCTATCTCTGATACCAATTGTGGCAAAGAATCAGAATGCTTGGCTAGTTTGTCAGAAATACGTAAGTGATATCGAAAAGCATAATGCTAAGAAATGCTTCGTCTGCATCAACACAGTGAGCTCATCTGTACTTCCATTTGTGGGATGGTGCCAGCACCGATATGAAGTGGGAGATTCTGTGACAATTTAAAGCTTGTCAGCTGCAGAAGTGACAGTCCCCATTAGTTACACTTAGATGGGAGTGGCAGAGTTTGGGTTTTTTTTTTTTGTTAGTTTCACTTGCCTGAGCCATAACAAGCTCATCATTCCGAAAGCTGCATTCTTATTTTATCCTCTAGACAAAGTCAATACCCGGAGTAAAACACACTCACATACACCAT
Source organism: Numida meleagris (assembly GCF_002078875.1). Taxonomy (NCBI): domain Eukaryota; kingdom Metazoa; phylum Chordata; class Aves; order Galliformes; family Numididae; genus Numida; species Numida meleagris. The sequence goes on along the minus strand of NC_034422.1, from coordinate 3,106,432 downwards.
TCTGGGCAATATTTCATCTATCATATTTGTAATCAGAAGAAATTCTCCTTTTAATCTTGACTATTTATTCTCATTACATTTTCTACCACCTTCACAGTAAGAGATAAATGATATTTTAATAAAATTTAAAACTGACTAAATTAAAATGTTCAAGGTAATGTTTAATGAGGCATAATATTGCTGGCCACACTGTCTTTATTTTAATTATAATCTCAGATTTTTTTTTAAAAGACTATCACTCCATTACAAACTTTCCTGAAGGTGGTGGTATGTCAGGTCACAGAAAGCAAGCAAGCAAATAAAGAATTGATAATACAGAATAACTCCTGGGGAGTTTAATTCTAAAAAAAAATCAATACGTAGGGGTGACCACAAGCTCTAATGTAGTGAGAGATGAAACTATCATCATTTTCTTTGTGAATAAACAAGAAATTTTTGACAACAGCAGTCACGTCAGCAATCCTTCTTTGTGCCTTAATATTTATTTACTTTTTTGGTCACTGGGATACTCTCCAGAGGCAGCCATCTCGTCGTTATGAAACTAGCACTGTTCACAGGTGGAAACAGAAAAACCTAGGATTTACTCTTTAGTTCACTTCTCCCCAGTGAATTCCTCACATAAATTTTTCATTTCAAGCAACTAAGAAAAAACATATTGATAAGTAGAATGATAATTAAACTAAAAAAGATCAGAAAACATTCTATTGCCTTATTTATGTGCTTTCAGACAGTAATGCAATGCATTCATCCAAGTGCTTTCTCCTCTGTACTCATTTTGTACCTTATTCGATTTATTAACCAAATCCGTCCTGTACTCTTGAGTGTGAAGGATTAGAGAGAGAGCTGAAGAAAAGAAGTCCAAAGGAACGCAATCTTCTTATAGCTTTGCTCCAGCAAGAATAAGTGCAGAAACATATTCACAGAAAGCAGACATGACCAAGACAGGCTTCATATGGTACTTTGCTTTCCTCATGTTTCACTCAGAGTAACAAGCAACCCTTAGCCCCGACAGGGGCTGAACATTTCATTAAAAAAAAAAAAGCAAACTTCAATATTTCTGCTCCTGTGAGCAACCGAAGGAATCTTCTACAAAAATAGATAGAGCTATGTGAGAGAAAACAAACAATATTTCATAATATGTACTTTCTTCTTTTTAAATCTTTTGTTACTTTTTTCTTTTTCTTTTTAATGTCTGTCTCCTCTACATTCTCCAGTGTCTTTGATTAAACTCATCAGATGCTTTCCTAATACCTGACAGATAGTATTAATTACCTGTTCACTAGATGCCGTGTGAGTGGTGTGATATAGTAAAGGATAACAGTAGTTCTGACCCTAGGAAAACACAGCTTGAATACAATGTTTTCAGCTTTTCCTTAGAAATCTATTGTACCACACACTGGTTAAAAAAACAACAAACAAACAAACAAACAAACAAAAAAAAACCATAACAAACCAACAAACCAAAGCCGAAAGTAACAGGTTATCTTCTAAACATCTACATCCGTTCTCTGCACATGGTCAGAAAGGCTGGACAGACCTGACTGCAGTAGTTTTATTTTTATTTTATTTTTTATCTGTGCCTATGACCCCTTCCAAACTCTCTCAGAATAACTAACTACAACAACGCTTTCAATCTGTTCAGTCAAATATGAATACTTACCTGTTTTTAGCTTCTTGAATGCTCAGATGGCAAATGCTCAGTTATCATAGCTTACATCTGTTTGACTATACTCCCATGTGCACCTACTGCAGCGGTATATGTTTAATAAATCTCCATTTTCAAACCAAATAACCAGCCAACTAGTATAAGTACATTTGCATGCTCATTAATCATTATATTATAATGAAATAATGCATTTCCAAGCAGACCATAAACAAGGAGTATGTAATGTTGATGCTTTCTCTACTAATGAACAACAGTCCATACAGCATTTGAAGAACACTGTTACTAATGTTAACTCCTAAGCAATACACATGTATAGCATATTATAGGACTGATTATAGTCTTTTGTATATATAACTGTTTAGGGAAGATAAAATGCATAAAAAGCATAAAATATTTTATTTTCAAGGGCTATATATTTAGTAGCTGGAGCATAACAGTCCCAATGCTTGCTACCTCACGTGTATGCACTATGCAATACCTAGACTTCCACCTATTTCAAAGGTTGGGGGGAAAGCACTGAATGTGTTTATGTAGTGTGTTTATTGGTTGAGGCAGTTAAAAACAAAAAGATGACGTTCTGAACAGCAGTCAGTTTATTATCTTCACTGGATTACTGTCATTGCCTGTGCTTTCTAAGGCACTTCATCCAGGGTAAATAGAGATTGATGGCAACAATTAGTCTACATTTTTCCACACTTTCTGTGGTTCTGTGCCTCTCTGCGCACAAACTTTATAGTGTAAAAAGATGACTTCAACATCAGCTGTATTGGTCCAAATCATATGTCGATTAATATCACTGTAGCACTACTGACTTGAAACATAAGAGCAGGAGAGGTCTCCGATTCACTGTGTAAAACCACTGCAAAATCAGCCATTAACATAAATGGAATTAAATATATGCACCATAAACCATAGAAAACCTTCTTATAGTAAAACAATTATACACAAAAGACCAAAATATGCCTTAGAAAAATAGGAAACTAGAGGCATTACAAATGTTTTGGAATCCTTTCGTACCAGAAAATATTAGGTGCTAATTTTTTTGTTAGCATTAGTCCAAATGCTCCCTTCTTTTCCAAGATGCTAACTGTATCCCGGGCTTTAGAGCAAGAATTCATGTTCCAGAGTACACTAATCGACTCAATGCATAAGAAGTTCCTTTTTCACGCTCAGCTCTCACTGACAGGTATCTTATCATCCATCAATGCAATTCAGGACCTTCTCTTCTTCTCATAGCAAGACATCCTCATTTTCAATCCCTAAGGCATAACTTTCCATTTTATATTATTAAATTTAAACCCTGTTTTATTACTATGTGCAACGAGGAATCTTTCTCTTACTAGACGGTAATCTAGCTGTCTGCATGACTGGCAAACTCCCTCAACTTTCTGTCAGCCACAATCTGCATTTATCTCTTGATATTCTGTTTTATTTAAAATTCATTATAATTGCTCTGCGCAGTAGCAAAGTCAACCTAAGAAGTTTGTAGCTGTTCTTGCTGAATATTTGATAAGGCATTTGTTCTTTCATACTGTAATCCTCTATCCATCACCTCTAACCAGGAGGTAAAATTAGTTCCAAATTATGATCTATCTAAATAGAAAACACAATAATTGAACGAATCAATTTGCCTTTCTAACAGAGGATTATAAATATTGTGGAGTTTGTACCCCATGGCGGTGATGTAATGGATGAGGGAATTTCCCTGAATGGCACTGCTAATGCAGCTCTTTTCTTGTTTCCGGATTCTCCACACACTTCAGTCCACGCACCAATGCTCTCGCTGCCTCCATTCTTTGCATCCCCCTATTCTATGCCTGCTGCCTGAGTCACAGAGGGCTTTTTCTGGGGCCAATACTATGAGTGTCCTGAGCAGCTCACTCCTATGTCATCAGCCAGGGCAGTCCTGTGTCTCTGGTTAACTCTTACTGATGTGGTAACAGCAGCATTGAAGACTATGGGAATCTCCTGAGTCGTATTTTGAGCAATCCGGTTGGAAGTACTTTAAGTCTTTGAAGCTTCCCTCTACTTCTCTAATCAATACCGCTCCAAATATTCAAAAAGTTATGGGGAAGGAAGAAGTAAAGGTAGGCGTGATAGATAGACCAGCATACAAATCTTGCTTCATTGGGAAATCATGCTAATAATACTAGTTACATGATTTTGCTAAGGACATAGCCCCTTTCAGACAACTGGTGGAACTGTGCATTTCCTTTGTGTGACCTTCTCTGAATTAATGTCATTATTTATCTACTGTTCCACTATTTAAATAAGTACATTTACCCAAAAATATTTAATAGTAAACCAAGTTAACTTGGATCAAAGTTATGGTATATAATTTAAATCAAAATTACAAATTATTAATATAATTATTCTATAATATTTTATCCTTAAGAGACCAGTATATACTCTTCATCTAGAAGGTTTAATTATTTCTGTGGCAGTTTAGCTATGCTTTTTCTGGGAACTCACTGCAACTATATGGCTAAGAAAAGCTTATTGTTGCCCAGATGGCAGCAGTCATCTGGTGAGAATGATAGTGGAAGATGCATTACTGCCATTTCCATTTAAGATATTTTTATTCCCAAGCAGAGCTATCTTTAACAAACTTAAGGAATCTTTGTCTCTTTTATGTTTTCAAGCAGGCAGACAGCAGAAAAAGACACAAGAAAAACAGGAAAAACAATCCACCAGTTTGCTGACTAAGGTAACATAGTTTGCTTTTGGATTCTCTAAATGTATTGTTTATTAACTGCTGTGCAGATGTTGAGCTGACAAGTTGAAAGAATAGGATTCTCACCCTAGTTTGTAATCTAAACCAACAGAAGAACATACAGAACATCTAAACAACATTAGAGTGTGCCTTTCTTCCTGAAAGTGTCCTTGGAAGCTTCATGCAATTTTGATTCATTCTGAATTTGCTGGAAATTTGAGTTATTCGGAATATTTATGCTACAATTGTACCTGAAACACATAGTCTTACTTAAACAATACAGCCATCCAATTACTAGGGGTATTTATGGACACATGATGCCAAAATGCTAACTGAGAAACCAATGATATCACTTAGTGAAATACGTGCAATTTAAGCACTTAAAAGCAACAGAGAAAAAACAGGACTCAGGAGAGTTTTCCACGAAATGATTGTAAGCAGGTCATCATAAATAGTTAAATTCCTGTAGGAACTGGTGCAGAGATGACAGTACATGGAAGAAAATCGGCAAGAGTATTTCTATTAGCAGTGAAGTGGCAGTACCCACATATTCTATTTGTAATGGGCTTTAAATGCTTACGCGCACACTTGCACATGTCAGAACCTTCAGAGTACTGTTAGCAGAAGTTTACTATTGTATTACAATAGTAAAGTACTATTACTATTGTGAGCCTTTGGAATGTTCTTATATAATTCAATCTAACGTAGGTGAATTCTTGAAGGAGCGCTGCTTACTGAGGTGTAAAATGATCATAGCATTTCACGTGTTTGTGATAGGTTTGAGATACTGCTCTTCTCTTCCCACACAGCTTTTTAATAAAAGTGCTGCCAGTTTGCTGACCTTCTCCTCTTCAAGGTTAATGGTTTGTTATCTATAAATTACTTTTCATGCTACAGCTTGGGTTATGAACTCCAAAACTGTCTTCTGTGGGCTTGCTCCTCAATTTGTTTCAGGCTCACAGAAAAACACATTTCCTAGTACCTGAGACAGATTTCACAATAGGAAAAAATACTAAAGAAATGAAAAGAGATAATACTGGCTTTAGAAATTTGCCGTTTTGCTGTTCAAGACGACATACAATTATTTCAGCTGGTCGATATTGTGGAACTACTACTGTCATGTTCTCTGGTAAAGCTGAATGCCTAGATGACTACTATTTACCAAATGCTGCCCTGACTTCTTATTTTCTTGCTTATAGGGCCCCTAGGCTAAAGATGTTGAAGAGAGACAACAATTAGCTACATTGCAACTTGGTAAAGCATGCCAAGCCTAGACTAACAGCAGTATCAAAATCAGCAGTTTCGATTAAAGGGAACAAAGTAAACAAGCTTGCCAAAAGTGGCACTCAGCTTCTATTTGGGTTCAGTGGAAAAAAAAAGAAAAAAAAAGAAAAAAAACCCCAAAGTTTGAAATACCTTAAAAAGCATTTACTTCTTGTAAAATATTCCTTGCTTAGAGGTCTGAGACTGGAGGCTCAATTTCTAACACAAAGCTTTAAAACACCCAACATCTTACATGATTTAGAATGCGTCACTTTCTAGTTGGCCTCCTTAAGTAAAATATGCACAGAAATAAGTAAAACTTCCAGGAGTGATGTGTCTGGCAGTGGTACCCTAAAACGTCAACTTAAAAGCATCAGCGATCCATTTATAAAATAGACATTATAAAAAGATTAAAAGCTTTAGGGTTAAAGAGAAAGAACAGGGTGCTGCAGCATTTCCATCAGAGTAAATCAGCAAAGTAAAACTATCAATTCTTTTATCACTACACAAAATTTATACTGGTTAAAACTCTATGCCTTTCATTATCTAAATTAAAAGTACAGTGTGTATATTAAATTCAGAGATTAGCTTGCTGTTATACAGAGTAATCTTACTTTGATGTCTCAGGATTAGTATTCATGAAGTTTCAAACTATTAACTGCACGTTTATAACATCTGACAAGAAATACATCTTACAGACCACGATTATTGTAGGATGCTTTAGTTCTGCTTTTATCTTTCTTTTTGTTATGAATTCCCACAAAGTTTATACACACTGTCAAACAATGTTTAAGGTTGGTACTGGCAGGTTTATTATGTAGGCAGATCTGGCTAAAACTTAATCATTCAGAACCAATGGACATTTTCCCCTTCCTTTCTATTTTTACATAGTTTTACATGAGTGATAATTTTCAAATTCAGTTGCCTGCAGAATTGGAAATCACCAGAAACGTCTCACTCCTCAATCAGTTCAGCATGGAATACTGCACAACACTATGTGGTATTGGCCAATATTGACACCAATCAATTTTCATCTAAGAGCTTCAAAGACATTAAATGCTAGCGAGCTATGATAATAATTACAATTTGCATCCAAGTTATTTTTTCACATGTGCTTTGAAAATAGTGTCAATCAATGAAACAGAAAAACTGCAGCAAAATACCAAGCTCTACAACACAAGGAAATCCCTAGCATCATATAACATCAATTACACTGCTAGCTCAGGCTAGGCTTAGCTCTAACTAGTGTAGTGACTATGTGAGCACTATAGTAACTACAATTTCAGGATCGATGTACAGTAAGCAGAGCATTATGTACATTTATTTCTCTGACTAGCTGTTGTGATAGAGAATAACTCTTGCCAGCAGGTGAAGGCTGCCTGGGAGCATCTTTTGTGAAACTACTGCTTATCAGATTCCAGCCACAGAGGAATAGTTAAGATGTAATAGACCAAGAATGTAAAAAATTTAAATAAGAAATGAGGGTAATGACCATATAAACAATGGTTTCCAAGTACATCAAGGGAAGGTCATCAATTTTAAGAGTTCTTCTGAGAGACCAAAATGCATGGTGACAATTAGCGGAATACAAGAAAAAACCCAACCATCCAAATAAAAAACCATACATTAATTTGGACATAATCTTGTTTTCAAAACTGATGGTCTCCACATGTAGCCATAAAAACAAGAAATTGTAAAATTGTAAGCTGCTACTTTTTCCAGAATTTATCAAGCTAAAGCTCAAAAACAAAAGTCTTGTACGGTAATTAACACGCAAGATAGTTTCTGTGCAGAGAGGACTATCCACCTACACTTATGTGATGCTGCTTAAAAGCTTCTACCTGTTTCCCATAGCACAGAAGAGAAAGTCCTAAACTGCACAGCAATAGCAACAAAAAGCAGTAACAAAAGCAAATGTCAGAATTTGAATTGCAAACTACAGATGAGCCTTGACTGCTGAAATTAAATACAGATATGAACATTAAAGGTTTGAAGCTGCTCTGCTGGGGTTGGAGGTTGCTTGTGTTTCTCCCTGTAATAAACTTCAGCTTTCTGAAACTTACACTACACATTCTAAGTAGATGTTGAAAGTCTTCACATAGCAGTTCTCAAAGAAAAGCTCACAGAATTCAGCAGGGAAGATTTTCTTCTTTAACAAGGAAGGCATACCAAATTGCTCCCTATGTAATAAAGAATGATCCTTCTAAGAGTTCTCATGCAGCTATATAACTTTCTAAAAGAGACTAATTTCTCCTAAAATAAAAGATACTTTAGACCCCTTTGATTGAGCCCTAATTTCCATTCAAATCTTTGGATTTAGAAAAATACAGAGTTAATCTTTTGAAAGGCACTGAAATTACCATCCATTTGAAATTCTGAAGTTTCAGTTCAGCTCTTTCTAATTACATGCTCATAAATGTGATCTGTGCAAATTGTTATTATTTCTCATATCAGTAATCTATTAAGCTGCGTGTCTTGTTCCAGCAAACCAATGCTATCACTTAATACTGGTTTCAGTCTACCTGTCAGTGTAAAAGATTAAATAAGAATGAAAAAAATGCAATTTTTAGGCCTATAATTATTCCTCAAAAACTGAACAGGGAAAAGTCTGTTAATGCCCAATCCACAAAACAAGTGAAGTTAAAGGTGTGGGCTATAGCAAACATAGAACATTACAGAATGTTTTTGGTTTTTATATTTCAGATTACAGCATCAGCAGAAGAATATCATTCAAGATAATTTGTATATCTGGTACTTCAGACACCGGTTTCTCCTGCGTGTAAGATAAATCAACTGTGAAAAGTTGAATGTATTGAGTATTCTAAGTAAAACATGTATTAAAGGAATTAGTGAGGGAGGTTAAACCAGCAGAAAACTAATGGAGAATAAATAACCTAATGGGTGCCATTTTTCTAGCTCCAGATACAGTAATACTGAAATTCAAAGCACCATATATGATCTGTATGATGAGCATAGACAATTCCATTGAGGAAATTGGAGCCCAATGCTATCATTCTCATTTAAGTGTCCTGGAATCATTAACTTCTTAATTTACAGCCTGCCCCATTAAACATGTGGGGGGTTTGTAGGTTTTTTTTCTCATCAGCTGACTCATACACAAGAAATTCTCTAATGTAGGAGATCTACTTGCAATATAAAGAACTGAAGATTAAGTCCTTGGTTTTCACTTGGCAACACAGAGCTTCATAATTTGGTGCTTAGATTAATGTGTACACTATATTTAAAGTGTGATTTTACTATAATGATGATTAATGGTTGATTTTTTCTGTCTGATAATAAAGAGTAGCTGGCATGGTGGTTTTGGACTTTTGCCTTTATAATTCTAAAAATAATTCAGTTTTTCCTTTCAGTAAATTTCCGGATGTACAAGTACACTTTAGAAATGAGCACTAAGACATGAAATAAGACTGCTATTAGGTTAATGAAAGTTACTAAAATGACAACGTGTTATTTTCCATAGACTGTGTCATTTGTCTGGTCTGGAAACTGCAGTTTGCCTTCAAGTAAGTTGTATTTACATGATCAGCAGATGATTTGTTGGTTGTCAGGTGAGAAATAGACTTGTGTCTAGGACCATTCTACCAACTTTTAAGTTACAAAAAGAAGTAGATCTTATCACAAGATTTCCCTTTGACTTGCTGTTTCTACTTGGCAAAGTAATAAGTTTTACATTTCACTATCTTTTCTTCAATAAATTTCTGTGTGCCTTACAGTAACTCAAGAGATCAAACATGGATTTTAAGACAGATAGAAGAAGAAACAAAGATATTATTTAATTCTATACAGTGGAAGGTTAAGAAAAAAATCCAAAAATCTGATGAGGGCTGAATCAATTTACACAAATTCCTATCCTGGATCTTTCCACATTTGTATTTTAAATGAAATATGCTTTTACAGCCTCTCTAAGGTCTACCAAAGGAAATTTTAATCTGTTCATACTTAGAGACTTTGAACATCAGGTAGCAAGAAAAGGGAGAGCGGATTGTACGTGTCATGGACTCTAAGATTTCATCACAGCAACAGATTCTTTAACAAAAAGAACATCCAGCGAACACACAAAGGTTTACTGAAAATTTCTTTCAGTAGATTTGCATCAATGCAGGAAAATATTTAATTTAAAGAAAAAGTGCAGAAAAGCATAATTCCTACAAAGTGAATCACAGAATCATAGAAAGGTTAGCGCTGAGGACAGCCTGGAGATTTCTAGCACAGCCTTCTACTTGATACACATTTATTGCCAGCACCAGGTAGGGGGAGCCAGGGCTATGCTTAGCTGACCCCAGAAAACCTGCAAACTGCAACCTCTTGCAGTGCAGAACTACCCCCCTCATCAATATTTTGTGAATACACAGAATTGAAGTATAGTAGTATTGTGGTATAGTATATACATAGTATATAGAAAGTATACTAGATATGTCCACACCTACACATTTTTGGAAAAGCTCAAAAGCATGAGTGGCCTTTTTCTTTTACAGTAGTTGTATTTTCTATGATGTTGCAACGTGCACAATCTCAGAGGTGTCTTGCCTGATTCACAATATTCTCTTGTTAGCACGCAGTCAGATTAAAATGCAAAGGAAGTAGTCATGGTCCTCAAATATGTAACATTAGGAAGAATTTGAGATTTGTAAAGAATGGTTACAATTACCCTCTAATCTGTTTCCTTATTAACACATGAAGATGCATCAAAATAAAATGCAACCTTGAAAAAAACATCCTCTTGTGCAAATGCAGGAACTCAGCAAGGACTACATAACATACAAATTAAATTTATTCCACATTATACACATAAAGCTAGTTTTGTGGTCAACCTGACATTTAAATAAAGCAATTTATAAGAGTTTAATCTTCTGCTTTACAGCAAGAGTAATAAAATCTGTATTGGTTCCAATCACTATCTACATTAAAAAACATGCTGCAATCAACTGTAGATTTCAGAAGGATGTTATAATTAATGGCTTTCTGCTGGCTGCCTTTTTAGTTACTGTATTTACATGAAGTTGGATCTTTTTCCAGTCTTGTGTAAAAGCAAGTTTCCTAGATTTCTCCCACAGTGACAGAAGAAAACTGATGTCAGACTTTCCAGATTGTGTCAACTATTATACAGCCACACTCACCAGAGTGGAACTTCATTGATATAAAACAGCTTGATATTTCTGGAAAATCTCAGGGCCAGTCTCCAGTAGCATAAACAACAGTTACACAGGCTGCCAGGCAACTCAACAATTGCCACAATAGTTTAATTTTAGAATTCCAAAGCATCTTTTTTTTTTTCTTTTCCATCAAAGTCAAATGCAGAAACTCTGGAAGGACAATACACACACAAAAATGAAGAAAAAAGGGAAAAAGAAAAGAAACTACAAATCAGAATACCCTCCTACAAAACAGTGAACAGAATATCTTACATTGTTCTTACAGCTACCCTCTGTTTGATCCTACACCCTCCATCTTAAAAAAGAAGTTTTAAATTTTTGTGAGAAAGAATAGGCACACTGGGATGATCGAAAGCTCTCTTGCCCTGTAACTGCTTCTTCATCTGTATTTTATACAGATATTGGTTATCTTCATCTTTATGAATTCAAAGGACATAAGATCTACACAAAGCCCTGAGGTGTCTAAGGACTAACTGCTTGACTATGCACTAGAGACTTTTGAGCCTCCAGCTCTCAGTTCTACAGGAACTGTCAAGACCAGCAGTTCAGATTCATGAAAGTTTTGTGCAAGCATTTTATTTAAATTTGAATCAAGGTTGTTTGGATTATAAAAGCGTATTTTGGGGCTTAATTTAAAACTAGTCTCTATTTTCTAATATGGCCCCGGTACAGAATCCAAGTTGTTGAGCTTTCATGTCTAACGATAAATGAATGTACTTAGACTGACTAGAGAACTCAATCAATGAAAAAACAGAAAGCTTAGTTTTAGGTTTTGCTGGAACTATTCAGTATGACTAATATCTATAGCAGTTCTGATGGCAGGGATCCCATGTTTCAGAGGTGCAACCGGCTATATAAAAAAAAAAAAAAAAAAGAACAGGACCTCACAGACCGAAAACTAGGAAGATCTGACATTTATTTCTTGCCAACTTTTATTGTTGATATCCAATAATGTTTTAAAAACAATTATTTGTATGTACTAGACCAAGACCACGAGGTTACTGTTGTTAACAGTAACTGCAGAAGACAGTAACTTTGGACACTATGCGCAGCTGACCCATGCTGGAGTTATGAAGTATCAGCAGTAGAAGATTAATTGCCAGTAGGACAGCAATCCACTACCTAAAACAAATTTTACATGTAGAAAATCTATTTGTTCAAGAACAAAGGCCACATATCTGTTATCGATGCCCCAGAGTGGGATAATGTTGCCTGCTGATCAGCTACAAATTAGTGTGCGTTCATAATACACAAAGTTCTATTTATTGCATAGCTGGGGAGAAGATTTATTTCCAACTAGATTTTGAAAGGAATAATACGTGCAGAAAGGACTCCCAGCCTGAGTGTTCTGGGTCAAGTGCTTGGTATTTGCAGTACTTTAATATGCTCTTGCTTGCATTTCAGATTCCATGTGTCTGGACTTTCTCATACATTTTAATATACTCCGAAGTGATTCATACTGTGCAGTAAACAGGAGAATAGCAGCTCAAGTGGAGAAATTCATAAAATAATAATAATAATTCTTTTCTTGGATAAAAATATACAGCCCCACAAAAAAAGAACTCTGCAATGCCCGTCACTATCCATTGCGCAGAATACACAGGGAAAAATTTATTTGCTTCTTGCCTCTTTGCACTACATCCTGTGATATTTTATCTGAAAAATTAAAGTAACAAAGGATTAAGCTATTATTAAGCCACTTTTCCTAAGAAAATTAGGCTTTGATTACAGTGTTTTCTATCTGTTCCTCATTCACATTTTTATTAATTATTAGCTGAGTTCAGCTGAACCTGACATAAGAACAGACATCCCAAACACAGGACACTTTCTAGATATGAAAATCAGCAGCAGGATAAAAGCTGTTCTGTCCCCCATGACCTCCGGGGATGAAAACTCTCCATCACAAACATCTTGTATTAAGAAAGCATGCAGTATATATTTAAGAGTATCAAAGGTTGGAAAGAAGTTTAATGCAGATAATCTCCAGCAGCTTTCCTTCTGCTGCTTTGGTTTTCAAGCACCAGTCATTTGGAGATGCTCAGGGATTTTTAAAATTGAGGTTAATTCCAAGAAATGGAGTTACTAGGCAAGTAACACAGGCAATGAAATAAATTTTTGTATGGTTGTCAGATCTGTGTATAATATATTAGACAGCTATTTTCTCTGGGTCTGCTAGCCTAGAATGGTGATTTAATGAGAAATGCAAAGGAAAAAGGAAGCACAGAAATTTCTTCTCTTTAAAATTACAGTATACTGTTGAAATGACACAGAAATTTTAATAATTGGCTTTGTAATTTCATTCATTTGTGGACTGGCAATAAGGTCTAAACACAAAGACATGAGCAAACCTGCTACTCGTGTCACTGATGTACTGAAGAAAATTTCACATTAAATTCATATTTTGAAAAGAAATATATTACCTCCAGTGCCTATTTAGCAATTAACTTTGCATGAGGAATTCATACAAGCAAAAAAATACATTACTGGCACAGGGAGCCTGTTCCTGATATAAAACTGGTTGTGCTGCCAATCAAATCTGTTTTGCTGGGAAGGGCTCACTCTACTACAGCTCATCCCTAAGCTCATTAATAATAATAAAATCTTGATAAATTCCCATCATAGAGAAGGATTCTTTTTTGTTCTTAAAATTTCCAGTGTTCTTTGGTTTGCTGTACAATCCTGCAAAAAGAAATATATGCACATAATAGTCACTTGAGTAGCAGTGACACTACCTTGGAAAAATGACACCTCAATTATACTAACAAACATCTCCACTGAGTGAAAAATTTCATATAAAGGAATATGTAAATTACTTTTTATCCATCAGGTGACGAAGAAGAATGCACGAAATTAAGAGAGAGCACAGCAGTAACTAGCTATCCCCTATAGCTATCTGTTAGGAACAGCAGGAGGAATGTGGTTGTGAAGCCTTCACGTTGGTATACATGCTCCTCTGTTTAATGAGCAGCCCATTGCACATCTGATTCTCAATATATTTTTAAAAAGAACTTACATCTGTAATACTTAGTATATTTTCTGGAAGAAAAAAACAATAATAGTTGCAGCTAGCATCAAGGTAACTACAATAATGAGACATTCACATGCTTCAGGTTTTGGCGTCACAATGGTCATATGAATGTACAGTTGTATAACACGTGTTAAGACAACTGAATTACTAAGCATCTTCACACAGGATTTTGAAGAAAACCATGCTGAAATTGTTCGTACCCTAAGAATTTAACATTTACATCTAAAATAGCAAAATTATTCAAGACTAAATAAACCTGACCATCTAACCAAGCCATTTAACAAAACAATCCAGAACTAGAAGAAATGACTTTCTACTTGAGCATGGGCAGATTAGATCCCATAATATTCCTTCATGAATTAATTAGAATTTGACATAAATTCTAACTATGAACTTCATTTGCTTTCTTACGGACCTGAACGCTCAGTTTTCACTAGGATCTGCCCTCTCATACTAGCACTTTTTAAATAAAATTTAAGCACTTTTTAAATAAGAATTTGAAATTCCGGGACCTACCTAATTTAGCACCCAATCCAAAAAGACATGTTACTTTGTATCTTTAGAAATAAATATTGAATCACAGGAAGAAAACTAAACATGCTTGCCAACTGTGGGATTACTACAAATAATTAGAACATTTTAAAATGTTATTTTGTTGTTGAGTATGGGATTATGACAAAGTAAACTGCAGCTTGTGCTATGACTTCTGTATATTTCTAGTTTCTCTGGGACACTGGCAGTCTTATATTTGCTATACATGTTTACAGGCATGTTTAAGTTAAATGCTTTTAAAAATCTGGATGTGTTTTGTTAAAGGCAATTCATGGTATGCGAAGTGAGTTAGATATTTAAATCATGCCTCTCAGTTGCTGAGCCATCTTTCTATTTCAACTCTGGCATTTATTTTTAGCCTATAAACCTGGCACAATCCAGTTGAAATGTATGGAGCAAAACCAACTTACACTCCTGGACAACACAAACATTTATGCCTACATTTTCTTTATGTTTTCAAACAAAAGGCTGTATTTTTAAAGTGTAATTTTAAAGGAAGTGCAGAAGCTCAGTGAATAAACAAGTTTGTTCCTCACTTTCAAAAACGTAAAGTACAATTCTTTTATGTACACCACTGCCATCGTTTTTAATGACATCAAGTACTGAAAATATGTTAAAGAATGCTTGCTGCTGCAGCTATGCCTGTTAGTCCCTACGGCTACATAATTTTTCAGTAATATACTAGAGAAAGCACCTTTTGTGCAGGTGATGAGCTATTACTGAAACACTGACAGTATATGAACAGAAAATAAGGTGCGTTACATTGGAGGGATAAAGTAAATACGAAGTTTCCCTAGCTTCCATAGGCTCTGAATTGACAGTAAGAGGCACAAAGATAATAGAGACAAAGAAAAATAGTGTTTTCCCAAAGTAACTCTTCTACAGGTACTGACAGTTTTGATGTTTCTTCCATGCTCTAATGTTCTTTATTTACTGTTGCATTTCATTTTATGGATTTTTTTTCCACACTGAGTTCAAACAGAATAAACAAAAGTTTGAGTTGCAGCATGTAACATGGTCAGAAAAGGAGTTTATAGAATTAGATCAATTCTTGTTTCTTATCCACCTGGATTCATAAAATTCTCCTATTGACTCTCTGGTACTATAATCTTTGTGTTTGGTTGTTTGTACTTCACAATCCATTACAACCTAAAAGAAGAGCTTTTTATGCGAAAACTAGAAGTCGTGGGACTTTATTATGCTGTTCTTACTTCCACATGACTTTTTTCTGAATCATTTTATGGAAGTTTTCAATCCCTTATTTCTATTGTGTATACTCGTATCAAAGAAAACCCTTCAATTCAACACCAGAAATCTATGATTTCATATTCAGGGAGACCAAAGCAAATACATTTCTCCAGTTAATTCAATAACAAAAACAACTCTTTCCATAGAAAGGATGAAAAGCATTGGACAAACAGTAGATATGAAGTTAAATGGGAAGGAAGCGAAAGGGTAGAAGGAATACTAATCTGCCCCTTTCTAGAGAAGGGCTTCTTGCTGTAGTTCAGTCTAATTATTTTCCCTTGAGTGATACAGCAAAGGAATAGTTGATAGAAGTAATTCAGCAATGTGTTCTGGAGGAGTCTGAACATCAGCTTGCTATGGGGCAGGAGAAGATAATATAGCCAGAATGCTTAAACTCCTTTATGATGTTAAAACAGGACGTAAGAAAGTGTCTTTGAAGATTTCTTTATAGTTGTAACTCCTAGAATCTTAAATTTAGTAACCAACTTTATCCTTTGTTCTTTGCATAGGAACCTTAAATAACAGTGGCTTGAAATACAGTTTAAAAGGGGCAATATCTTACCTCTTTCACTACTTCAGGCTAAAAAGAAGCCGCTTGGATTACTTCTCAATACATAGGAAGAAAGAAACAATGGTGCCTGCAATCCAATAAAAGCAATTGTCTCTAATGAAAAGCTGTGACCCCTCTGTAATTCATCTAAATGAGATCTACACAATAAAAAGGCAAATTTCTTCCTTCTCAGCTTTGACATCCTGGCTGAGAGCATGATTGTTTTAAGTGAGATACTGAGATAATCTCAAAAGATATATGATGAGAGATACTGAGCACAAATTTGCAACTTGAATTAAAACCTCATTCTCTACATAAAACTTGATACACATTCCACAGGGGATTACCCCTATAAGCTTATATGTAATGTGTGGAAAAATAACCATGGAAAAATAAAAATTCATGGAAAAATACTACTGCAACAGTAGTATTCCATATATCCAGAAAGTGAAAATTGATATGACTCTACTACTATATTTTGAGGTATCCAGACTCTTTTGGTCCAAAAGTATTTAAGGAAATTTGAGTTTTCCAAAGAAAAACAGCTGAAAACAAATACAGCTATGAATCAAAAAATAAAGTTAAGAACTCCTTCTATTCTGGAAATTTTAAATAAAATTGTATTGGTACAATTTAATAAGGAATATCCTTCATGAACAAAGTGCATCAGAAGGGCAATATGCATTTACTCAAATGTAGCTATAGCGTTGCAAATATCCATGTAATAGCATTCCTAACAGTTTAACTGCTAACCTCAGCCCATTGTGAAATAACTAGTCAGAGACCATAATTATAACATAAAAGTACCCTGACAAAAGAATGGGGCAACATGCCATTTTCTTCATGCAAATTATTCTTGTGTTGTACTAGGCTAGAGTAAAAACTATTTTTGACACAAAAAAAATTGCCTGAGCCAATGTTTTGTTGTTTTCTTTTTCTTTTTAATTCACTTGTTGTGTAATAGCTATGGAAAGAATACTTTCATTTTCATTTAATTTTTTTTTAACCTTTATGTGAAAGTAATCAAGAACTGAGTAGAAAATTACACTCATATTTGATTTTAAACTATCCTATTGCAATTATTAGCTTTGTTGTCTTTTTTCCTAGAATATTTAATGCTAAATATTTTTCAATCTCTAGATTGAAAATTTCTAGAGAAATGCATTACTCCTTTTTAATATAGTACAAATAACTTCTCTCAAATTATCCAGGTTTTAAACACCCCAACCTTTGTCAAAGTCAGAGAACTCATTAACTAATGGTGAATAAGCATCTTTTTCTAACCTGACTCACCAGCTCATGAGGCACTTCCAGACAAGCAGAATCCCACTGTTTTCTGACAGTTGTGGCCCCTCTTTACTCCTTTACATTCATTTTTTATTTTGATCGCTAGAGCAGTATTACATGTTACACTTTCTGTTTGGACCAGTAACAAAATTCATTGCCTTTATCTTCAGCAGATTAGTAACTTTATATTAAGCTCACACAACCATAGCAATTAACATTTAAGGAAAGATTGTATTCTTCTATACTGGTACAGCTACTTAGGCTGCCACTAAATTACATGAAAAACTTTCCGTATCTGGCTCAAGAAATGTTATATGTGTCAATATTCAGAATGAAGGGAAACAAAAAAAAGGGAATGAAGAGACATAAGTTTATGAGTTCTTACTGAACACAAAGGCCAGATTTTGATTTATATCCTATTTTCATTGGTAGGCAGTGGATACTTGCGTACTCAAGAAAAGAACTGAGATATCTCAAAAACAAATGGAAATAAATGGCATCCATCCCAAGCTTAGAACTGTACCTATTATTTCCACAGCTAGTTTCAATAAGTGGCAACCCACATCTCCTGGGCACTGATTCACAAATCATGTAATGCATTAGTCTAGTGCTAGCTTTTAAAGATATGGCTGTTATATCCAAGAATCAGCACAATGCTAGATACAATATGAACAATATAAATGGATTTAATAAAACATTGCTTACAAATATATTAGCTTCATCAATATTTGCACAGCAATGAAATTACAGGAAGTGAAAAGAAAATTGAACTTGCTGCAAGTTTAATACTGAAGAATCGAGAGAAAAGAGTAGGCCAAGTTATATTTACACAATACTGATGGATGTCTTTGAGGAAGGGGGAAAGAGAAGAAATTCCTTCAGAAGGAAACAACCAGCTCTCTTCATTGCCATCCGTACCAACTTGCTCACTTAGCAGCCAACCTGTGCCCCTCACTCACAGCTAGCTCCCAAAATCACCAACAAAACACAGGGTGTAAAACCAGATCATTTCTCTCCACAGAATCTCCATAGTTATTTGGAAGTATTGAAAGATATTGTGGATCATAGCAAGAAACAACAGGGATTTCTTGAAACTCAGTAGGGAAATACTGTAGATACCATATTCTAAAAATTAATACAATTTCAATCCCTGGCAACATCCAGTATACTCTTAATACAATGTATTCGACATCCTCATGCTCTCTTGCACTTGATTTGAAGTGCTACTTGTCCTCTGTGTGATTTTCCCTTGTATACACTCTACAGTAAAGCAAGTCAGTTACCTTTCTGGTTAGTTAGGTTTCTGTTGTTGTTGTTTGGTTTGGGTCTTTTTTTTTTTTTTTTTGGTTCCCCTACACACACACAAACACACACATCCCACTGAACCGTGGAAAGAATATAAAAAATAACATGCAGAAATACAGTTTGGTCTACTGAATCATGGCAAAGTGAAATTGCTAAATAGCTAGAAATAGCATCCACACAGTAATATTGCTTACAATGATGAAGGTGGTAAATAAATAAGCAGTGCAATTTGCTGCTATCCTCTACGTGCAATATATGAAGCCATAACTGTTTTGCTAAACTAACTGTATCCTCCTAGAAAGATTTCCAATATCAATTATAGCGTTGATTGCATTGCTACTAAATAGATTTCCTTGTCATGTTTCCCTGATTATATGTAAATATTACCTAAATTAGACATGTTTCAAGCTCCACCTAAAGTGTAGTACAATTGTATAGAGTGTTAAAATTATGCAACGTAGAGCATGACTACGAGGACTACCAGAGTAAAATTTAAACCTTTCAGTTTGAAATGAAAATAAAAGAATTCATTGCAAATAATGTCATTAAACAATACACTATTAAGATACTTTGGTTTTAATGCTATGGAAAGTATGCCAGGCTATTAAAAAAATTTCCAAATTTTAACTCATCAGTTTCAGACATTGTTTCAACGGCAAATTCAGAATTTAAATGGCTGATGTAGAACAAGATGTCTTTCTACTAGTATGATAAATAAAGCCATTCAGATGAAGAGAGCTTCCTAAGTAAAACAATGACCCGTGGAGGAATGTATTAACACTATCACCTTGACATTTTTCATTGCTCACTTCAAAATTCCTTTCTGTTGTTATTTTTTAAAATGCAAAGACCTTACTTTTTGAGCTTAATACATTTTGTTGTGTTAGAATTCTGCTACAGTCATCTTCTCTCTGAGAAATGAAAGTTTCCAGAGAAATGCCAGGATAGCATAGAGCACTGAATCAACCCCTAGCAACTCAAAAAAGATGGATTAACTTCAAACACAGGAGAAATCAAGAAGACTTCGTTTAATGTAAGATTCCTTTATTTTTAATTCCGTGGAAAAAGTGCTTTATATGTAGATGTACATTTCATCAAAAATTATTGGTAGGTCACATTTTATTTTATTTTCTGTTGATGTTATTCAGGATTGTCTGCTATTACTATGAATAATTTTCAGAATGTTATTTGTTTTCTCAAAATAAGAGTTAGGAAAACCTACATTCATTTTTCCCCCACACAACTTACTCATTAAGAGTTTAGAAGGTAAGAATGCATTAAGAAGTTTACTTAAACTTTTATAACTTCTTAAAAAATTTACACCTTATGCACTGGAAAACGTAAAGCAGAGTTTTAACACAGCACAGACTTGAAGTCAGACATATTAATGTGCTGAGTAAGCAGAAGACAAGTCAGGCTTGGGGGAAGAGTTAGGGTTTGTTTTTTAAGTTTTCATTTTATTTTATTTTTCAATGGGACATGAAGACAGATACGAGCCTGCATACGTGTACTTTGAAATATTGCTGGATCATTTTTGTTTAATACGAAACTAACAGAAGACTGAAAACAATCCTGTATCGCTTCTTCTTCAGCTTTTCAGCCTCCTGACAGAACTACCAAAGACAATTGGCTCTGAAGTTTTAGATCAAGAAATGGCAGCGCCAGCAGAAGTACAAAAAATCTGTTTAGTCTGAGCACTCAGTTTGTACAGGACACAAAAGGCAAACAATGGCATGACCGCTTGAATTAACGGAACGGAATTAACAAAAAAAGCCAAACCACCAAAACAAAAACAAAACGAACAAGAACAAACAAAAGCCCAGAACATCTCTCTAGTCCTGTAACCCCTTGAAGAGGACAGGTATGTCAGATGACAGGTGCTCCAACAGAAGACATCTCCAGACCCGTCATAAGAGGGGTGCAATCACTCTGACTGTGGGAATGCTGTGAGCACTAACCTGACGGTTTTTGATTTCTCACTCTTACACTCTGCTGCTGTATACTTATCTCACACATTCTAACTCAGGTTCCACATGATCATTGCACCACACTTCACACCTACGTATAACTCCTGCAGGTAATTAGGCTTTTCCATAACACACCTTGCTTTTTACCTAACAGACCTGAACCACAACACTGAAAGTTTATTTCTACAAGTGTTACCTGACACCTCTAAGGCAGACATCAAAAATCACATCTCATCAACCGCACTGAATTAGCATTTACAGCAATAAAATGCCTTTTCAAAATGTTTGCTAAATCCTAAATAGCTTTTTTCTTCAACAAACATCTTTATACTAAAAACCTACGTACCCTACCAAGGGGTGCCAGGTGCAGCTAAATACTGTGCAGCTTGGGCATAATTAAGCCCCCTGTTGCTACCATACTGCTCCTTGCCTTCAGCAGCTGCTTATTTTCTGTCTGTAATAGAATCACAGATGCTGATGGCTGCAGGAGCAAAGAGCTCTTCAACTGCACATCTTATAACTGTAGACCTTATCACTGACTTTCTATTTCAAAAATGCAAAAATGCAAAATCCCTTCTGAGAGAAAGCTGAGGCAGAACAGCACTCCATGAAAATGAGGATGAGCAGAAAATGCTAGTACAGACTGATAATCCAAGACATCAGTCAATACTCAAGCATTAGCATGATTGAAAGTTTTCAGTTCTATAAGAATATGAAACACACACACACAAAAATTCTAATCCAGACAACAAATCGTAAGTATTTCAGTTCACTCCGTGGTTAAAAAAAAACAACAACAACAAAAAAAACCTATTTTCTATTTAAAGATCAGTATGGGAACCTTTATGGAATGACAAAATATTACAAAGCTGTATAAAATTGATCTTTATTTCTCATTTGAAATTTCAGTTTATTTTTGAGAGTTCGCATTCAGACTTTTTAAGATAACTAACATTGGAACGTCCTTGTCTCTCTAGAGAAACAATCTAGATCCCATAGACCAGGAATATCACTAAAGATGAAAGCATCTTCTTTTGGAATTTCCAGTATTCTGCTTACTATCTCATTCTCTGACCTCACAAAATTTCCACAAAGATAACTTACCAAAAAATTTCAAAGGTTTGTAAAATTTATGAGTGTGGTATATAACATAGTTAGGAGTAGCACAACAAAATATCTTGGATGTGCATACTATCCTAGCAAACCTTTTAAAACAACTTTATGCTTGAATTAAACTCCTGACCACTGCTGGGATAAAGGACTGCAAGCCTCGGCGTGAGTGTGCAAGCAGCATCAACAATAACAACAAAGTTCCTGAAAGAGCATGACACGGTGTCAAGGTTTTATGATTTTTGGTTATCGGTATTCCACACCATAACATCATGTAATGTATGTATCTGGACATATGAGAGTATGAGAAGGACTACTACATTCCCCAGGGGACTTTGCTCCCCTGTTACCGTTTTCCGGTCAGAGGGAAAGATAAAAGCTCGCAGATCACGAGAGCTGTTTTTCTCTTTCCGCCTGTCTCTCGTCCCGGCAGCATCTCGCTCCCCAGCCATCTCACTGTCAGTACTAGAGTAAGGCCTACCTTAACTTTGGACACTCTCTCTCACTGTATTGGATTTATCAGCTTAAATTGTAATTACAATGTGTTATTTTGCATTCCGATATCTTATTTAGTAAATTAGTTTGTTTCTCCTCAGATTGTTGCCTCTGTTTTGTTCTCAGGCCCATCTCCCTACCCTTTTTTCCCTTTTCCCTTCCCAGGGCATGGGTCCGCCCCATTTGTCACGGAACCAGGCCGAACCTGCCCGTACACCGCTGACACACAGCTACAATGCCATCAGGTAGGAATAAAGTACAGGCAATTTTGAACATGTCAGTGAGTATATCTGCATAAGCTAATAATGTACTAGTGGCAGGTAACTGGATCATTGTCACTTCGTTCTGGAAAATTACACTCTTTTGAATGTAAGCAGAAGGAGGGACACAAAATATTTTTTCTACCTTCACTATCTGACAGTTTCATTCACCATGTTCATGAGTTACTTCTTAGAAACAAAAGATCTTAATACTAATAGTCAAGGGCAGGATACATACTTTTCTCAACTTAATTAGTTGTGAGTACAAGAAGAAGCCCTGACTAGCCAAAAATAAATGAATAAGAGATTAATTACTTCAAGTACAGAAAGACAAGTTTCATTACCAGTTGAAAATGTACTTTAACATTCTACACTCATGCTCCTGAATGGATCTATCACTAATTGATCAAGTACTGACAGAGAGGGTAAAGGACTGTAAAATAAGGGCTTGCAAATTTTGACTGTGATCCAAGATAAAGTTATCAGTCTTATTTACCTTAAAGATAATGATGCAGTTAAGGAACTTAGATGAAGAAGTAATTATACTGTAGAACTCTGGTAACATTAATGATCTAAGATCTATGCAGCAAGAAAGGCAGGCTATTTAGATAGCAATGATAATGACACAGAAAGATGAAATACTCTGACACAGACAAAATGCTAAGAAACAAGACAACAAATATATCTGTCATATCCACAGCAGCAAGCCACATCTTTCCCCAACCCAAACACACAAGTTCTTACATTGCCCAACCATTACTTGACCGCCGGTCCCTTGTTATAAAGAAAAGGCTCATCCTCACAAAATGACTTTACATTAGCCCTCATTAATATCAAACCTCTGCATAAATCACATTTTTTTTCCTGGAAAACTGGATCACTCAGTGTTCATATGAAAATGTTATGTTTTAGTTGTAAAGTTAAGCTTAACTGTGATCCTCACCTTAACCTCAACATGAAAGAGGGGACTCAGCTTTATAATAAAAGGCAATTAATGGCACCAGTCCCTAATAACTCCAGTTTTTCTTACTACCCCATGCTCTGTAGCTTCTTACTACTGGTCACAGTGTTTAAATTAGCTGAAATGTTTAATGCTGTTACCCTAACTTCGGCTTTAGCTTGAAGAAGGAAACCCATTCATAAGTGAAACCACACCTTACAGCCTTGATTTAGTATCGGCCTTCTCCTTCTCTCACTTGGATCTGTAGCTTTTGTACATTCTGGGAAACCAAGGCTGGGTGATTCGGGGAACATTCTTATACCATTTCCCTCTATTCTCACCACATAGATAAGCCAGTGGAAGCATAGAGGCCTCTTGGCCATCCAAGGCTCACCAGGATGAAGTTGAGGGCTTGACCACCAACTTTATGTCCCTCTTCATTCTCTGCTATCTGCAATATTTCTGTTACTGGCTTTTCTATTCATCTGTACTATATAAATAGATTTTTCATAATTCAGTTTTCATTAGCCTTAATAACTTTTTGTTGGCATCTGTGAGACAGGTAATATTTGTCACAATCTGAGATTCTTTCTTTCTTTGGACTTTCAAAACACAAGCATCACGTTAGTGGCACTCAAAGGTTCAAAACCTTCCTGTAGTATTAACATTAGGTCAGCAAGACAAAAGCTAATCATGTTAAAGTTAATATGCTTCTCATTGCTGTAAAAAGTAAAAGAAAAAAGTGAAATAACAAAACAGACAAGGAGTGATAGCGTAGTACATTTCTGTGTATAAACAAGCAGATGGCTTCTGAACAGGAATATACTATGAACTGAAAAAATATTAGGACTTTCATTAGGCAAGGAAATTAGAGAGATTTCAAAAATGGAAAATGGCATGTCATTGTTCTAAACAGAATTGTCTTCTGGAGTGAAAAAATGGAATTTTTTAAATGCATGGAGGATGTTGGATGTAGTAGGATTTACATTATTACACACTGAATAATATAGCTGTCATATCTGGATTGTTGGTTTGTTTTTTTTTGTAGTTTGTACATCTGTTTTCTGGTAGACATCTGGACTCACATCTTGAAGCGGACAGCAAACTGGCAAAAGAGATGTGCTATTATTTCTTGATTGCAGACATTCTCACAAAAATGACACCAGGCTGGAAGAAGCACATGTTCTTACAGGCTAAAATGTTACTCAGGGCCACAGCCTTCTTCAGTTATGATTTACCACTGCTTTCTTACAGCACTCAGCTAAGAAGGTGGGCAATAAATGAAAGCAAAGGAGAAGTCTAACGGACCAAGGAAACTTTTCTGCACAGTTCCCTTCAGTCTTTTTCATCCATCAGTTTATCTCTACTGAACTCTATGGCAGAGTAAAGAATCAAAGAAATGCACTTGTCAGAAATATCTCCTAGAATACAAATATCACATGCCCAAAGCACCAAAAGAATATCTTATGTATGTTATGGTCCTGCATGTACTAATCTAACACATTACCTAGTTTGCAACTGCTGCCCAAGCACTGCAGCTCTACCTTCACTCAAAGCATGCAGCTTGAATCACAGTATTAACCTACACAAAGAAACATAAATAGGACAGTCTCTTAGACACAGAGCTACTACTTCTGAGCCTACGAGGCAGAGTCTGACAGAAGTGGTAAGTAGCAGCCAAAATAAGTTCAAGGAAGGGAACTTCAGCACAGGGGAGATCTCTCAGAAACAGTTTTCCTACAAGCCCTCATCAGGTAAAAATTAGCAAGCCATAATAAAGGAAGCAAGGGCTCAAACATCAGATATGAAAAACCATATATGTTAAAAAAAAAAACTAACAGATTTTGCTATTCAGAATTTAGTCAAAATGACGAAAACAAAGCAAAACAAAAACAAGAAAACAAATGCATAAAAAGGATTTCCATTTGCACTTAATTGAAGCCACTGACATACATTAGTTCAGACCATCTGAGAATCTAGCCTGTAACATTACTATTTTACATCACCTCTATGTTTTAAAACCACTACTGATTTTAATTAATTTGTCCCCTCTAGGCTAACTGGCTCAAAGCTCTTTAAATAAAGAGTAGGAATAGGAACTCACAGAGGAAGCAGAACTTTTGCTCCAAGCTCAAACAGCTTTAACAATTCTAACTGAAGGGGAGTTCGAGGGCACTGAGTATTCTCAATATTGTTGGGTATTTGCTTTTATTATCAGGATTCAGTACTAGATTATGTTTCATATGGGTAGTCTGATGCTTTGTCTCAAGCTTGCCTTGGATTGACTAAATTTTCAGCAAACATGACAAGGGAAAAAACCTCAAAGCAACAATGCTAATCTGATACAAAGCTCTCTTTACAGAGCACTTTTTGAAATTACATAAACAGAGAGAGGACCATGTAACTGTCATCTGCAGAAAAATATTCATTCTTTACGGCATATTACACAGTCCATATTGCAACAACAGTTTTCACTGGAGCACTTACCTAGGCTCTCAGACATGTAACCTCTTACTCCTCTCCCATCCAGGCACAAAAAAAATCTCTTAACTGAATACAGAGGGCATTTACTGTTGGCTTAATTTGGGTGGTCTGGAGATGTAAATGAAAACCAGAATGCTGCTTTCATTCCAGGGAATAGCTTAGAAGGGTTTTCTCGGTGCAAGTACTTATCATGTGCCTTCCTATAATTCATCACATGTTCAAAAGCCAAACAAATTATCCTGTAATCCAGTGGGAAAGTATCAAAGCTGATTCTTTCTGCCTTATTGCATTTGCTTCCAGAAGTCAGAGGATCTATTTGTGCAGCATGTACAGAGCAAATGATCACACAATAACTCCAATATAGCTTTGAAGCAGAAATAATTACAGCAGAGGTAAGTTAACTAGGATGCTGCTTTCTTTTTCAAGGAAGATCATTTCAGGCAGTGAGCAGCAGAGAGCCCTGCTTCCTATGTGGATTGCCAGAGCAACAGGAGAGTGAACTGGAGCAGTGCTGAAAAAACTCATATTCGTATTTCTTCTGTTCAAGTTCTAAATGAAACAGACCATGTAGAAAAAGCTCCCTAATTCACATAGGTTGCTAACCCTTCTCAGTGGCATAAAAATTCAGGGTTCTTTTATTGAAATGAACTTTGGAAGTATTACTAATTAGTTGAGTAACAAGCGGACAAAAACTGCTTAAAAAGCATTCTTGTTCCCAAAATGAATTCAGAACAATTGCAACACTTGGATATATGCAATTACATTTTCTAAGTTTTTAAGTACTATGTATACATTGTATCATTTCATAGGCAGACAGTAGAGAGCCACATTTTTAAATTCATGTCATTTTCTAACTCCTTTGTCTGAAAGTTTTGCCAGAGAAATGGAAAATAGCAAGAATAGTGGTAGTGCTGTTTTGGTTCTGCCTTCTGGCTGGGAGGCTGTTACGATAAATCTTATCCAAACAAGATGAACCAACTCTAAGCAGCTTAGATCTCTAGCTGTCTGGCTGTTAAATTTCTTCCTATTCATAGATTAGGACTTGTACAAATTCAGAAGCAGAAAGGGTTTAAAATGTCAAGGCAGGCTTGCCAAATCTATACGTATTCTCTTATGTTTCATTTAGTGATAAAACAAGCTTTCTCTGCTTCTTTTCAGTTTCATAATGAATTTCCTTTTCAATCCAGTCAGTCTTCAGCTGTGTTAGAAAACAAGAAAACCATCCCTCGGGCCACTGCAAGCATTGTAAAGGTGTGAGATGATTTTTAATTGCAAGTAGCTTTTATTTGGAGTGTTTTCTCCCGTTTGGAAAAAGTACTGCAGAAAGAGAGGCCTGTGGATCTTATCAATTATAGAACATTCTTATTTACAGGTAGTGCAGATTGCACAGCCAGGCTTTTCTAGAGCTACTAAGGAAAAGTGGAAATCTAACATTTTTAAACTGGAGATTCACATCAGTGAACAAAGGAACAATATAAGTATTCACTACTAAAGAAATACAGACGTAAGCATTCAGCCCTCTCACCTTTTAATTTGCTGAAAAGGTAATTAGCCAAGACAATTATGAGACCAAGACAATTTATTTTATGGATAATTGTATGTACTTTGAGTATGAGTAGATTTAGAATGGTTCACAAAATTATTAAAGCCGTTCATCTCAGAAGCTTGTTTCCTGACTGTTTGAGATTTCTTTTCCCACACAGTAGTCTTAGCTTTGCCAGACAATATCAAGTGGAAATTTGTACTCCTACTTTCACCACTATGGCAGAGTAGTTACAAAAGCCAGAGGAAATTATCTAAAACTACACATCACATTATACTGCATGAGATGGTTTTGTTCACGGTAACACAGTTCAGTCCATAGTGCTCTAACTGTCATCTGCTGCAGTGGCAGTATCACTTAAAAGGAAAAAACAGTGCTTTTTGTTTAAACTTTACCTGGTTAATAATGAATATAGATAAAATAAGATTAAAATGCTTAGTAAAATTTCTACATTGCATGAAGTACTTTATTATATTGTTAGGATGTAATACCACAGCTTAATATTGCATATTTGATCTCATAGGGTGAAGTGCAACAAGAAGAAAGCTTCAATATTTACATGCAGGATTTGTACCAGTAGGTTTCCTTGTTTTCCTTGTTCATTTAAGAAATATTTTAAACATGTTGTCAAGCCGTATCATTTCAACAGATAAATAGGTATCTAAATGAAATCAGTGAGTTTAGAACATCGTTTAAAGACCAATGAGTTACGCTCTCCAAACTATTATCATTCCGCCAGGGAATGTGCCCTCATAGTATTAAGCCATTCAGAAGAACAGAAGTGAGGACAGCCCCACTGAACCTCCACCTGAAATGGTGACCATAAAACACATAAAACTAGCATAACATGTCCACTCAAACTTATACGCAAGCCCTTCTCCCTCTGACATACCCACCACCTTACTTGTCTGCCGATCTTTTGCTAGGATTGATGTTGGAGCAGTGTTAAATTGTCTTCAACACTGGAATTCAACAGCGAGTACAATAAATATTTAATTAGAAACACAGCCTTGACATTAGAGAATGTAGGACTAAAATGTTGCTGCTTGTTCTAAACAAACAAAAAAAGCCTACATAGTGAATGTCAAAATACCAATGACACTAAGGGGAAAAATGAGCCACTTAAAAACTATGCATTGAAAAAATGCATAATAATAAATGAATGGCTCAAAGGGCTAAACCAGGTAGACTTGGTACAACATGCTTAATTAAACAGAAAGACCACAGCAATTTTACAAGAAGCCATAAGTAAAAAAAAAAAAACACAAATGGAGAAAAAGCAAAGAAAATTGAAATGACAAAACTGCCAAGGTAGGTTGGTTACTGATGTATTTGGGAGGTAGCTTGGAGTGTGGTGCTATGATAATAATAATAATCTGTATATATCTGTAATAATACTGTACTGCATTTATGCAGTGCCCTTCAGTGACAGACCAAGGTGCTTTTCCAGGTGAAACACATAGCAGCAGCAAAACACTGCTGGCACATCAATGCCCCTTTAACATTGGTGTAAAATTGCCTCCAGTAGAACCGATTTAAGTTTCATGCTATTTCAAAAAATTTGGAAAGTCATTATCATGGGAAATAAAAGAACCTACTCTTGACAATTCCAAATTAGAATTAAAAAACATTCTAGAGAAAAAAAAAAAGGCTTATAGGTGTCAGTAGCAGTAAGTGCCAAGATCAATGTTGATCAAAGAAAGACCAAATAGATGTTTATGCAGTTATGCATGTAACACTGTAATGAACCAATTTAATATAACAGCTTTCATGCTCCAGGTATTTCCTAAAGAATAGATGCAATAGCTTTAATCCATACAAAACACAAACACAAGGGCTCAGAGTCAGGCAACAGTGAAGCAGAAAGTATAAAAGAAGTTGAAGCTCTACTACATTACAACCCACTCTTATTAGCATTTAACTGTTATAAAACAATGCCTTGAGCAGGAGTTCAGGGCCCACGTTCATTTCAAGTGGTTTACCAATACCATCCACAGTTTTAGACTCTAGAGTTCTTGATTTCACTCTCAAAAAGGATTGCAATATAAAAAATAGATAATGCTTGGCTTCAGCAGCATACTTACAATTATTTTTTTCTGCTAAGCCTGAAGGCACAAACGATACCAACAAAGCTTTTCATTTGCTAAACCTCGAACAACCTCCAATGACACATTACAAATTTCAATTACATAAAGTCAAAATTGTTTTCAACAATACCGCCCATCTATTAATAAAGCAATTCTGGTAGAATTTTGTAATAGGTAGATATGAGTCTCCAGGATGTATCAAAGCCCTCAGAAATATAAAACATCTACTAGATGGAAAGAAGTCCAAATGATTCTTTAAGGGGACAATTACTTACCATCTGTGATTTAATTAAGACCATGAGCTATGTGCCATGAACAAGGGCGGTCAGAGTACACAGTGGGCTGACTGAGGAGGAAATGAAGAGGACTTATGGAGTGCTTCAGGGCTTTGGAACTCAAGGCAGGATGGATGAATCTTTCATTTATTCTATTTAATATGCATCTATTTTAACTGATCACTTTTGATTAGTGCTGCAGTTTTCACTTTGTACTTTGACTAAAGAACTCTGGTAAATGCAAATGGGGGTGAAAAAGTGAATAACAAAGGTCACAAGAATAAAAAATGAATTTCAGTAAACCAGGTACAAAGAAAAAGATATTAACTGACATCCTTTAACTTTTGATAATACTATTGGTCCAAACAGTAAGCAAAAAGGAAATTTAGGAAATCTCTTAAGCAGTTTTCCTCTTTTCCTTTTATTTTTATTTTTCAAAGCAGCTTATTTTAAATGACACCGATAGCTCAAGAGTCTGATACTTAGACTATGTGCTGTACATTATTCATACTATCTAATAGGTCACACACAGCATCATACAGCATTGTTTCTGCCCTTGCACTGGATGACTGAGATATTTGGAGGGGGAGGATAACAAATGGCTAAGAGATTTTTTTGTAGGAAAAAAACTGCTAAGATTATAGAAGCCTTGGGGATTTAAATCACTTGGATGAATAATACAAATAACAAGATATCAAATAATGGGACTTTATGAATCACAGCAGAATAAACTTAGTGGTTTACTTTTCACAAGTTATGCACTATTACTTCTTTTTTTCTTCCTGTTGCTCTTAAGAGCAGTAAAGATAAAATTAAACCTTTGGCATAGCAACTAACAAACAACTACTTCAGACCCTTCAGATACACAAATTTCACTAATTTTAGCACAACATCTTACACACAGCCTAAAATTGCATAACATTAAAATAATCTCCCTTACTTGAACTAAACCTAATTGCAAAAAAAATGTTACAAATTTTTGTTCTATCTCAAGTTTCTGAGCATCAAAATGCAGACAATCCAAGGGAAGTTGACCATAAAGATTCTAACAGTAAACAAATTAAGAAGTCTTTGATTAATATCTCCTTTTAAAGCCATCTCTAAGCAAATCCACTCCCTAGTACTACATTCAGAGATTCTCCACTACCTCACTTATGACTAGCTCATTTCTGGGGAAATTAGATTCATTTATATAACAGAAGTAGCTGCTGATACTTGAGCATTGCCAAGATGACAGAGATACTCCCTTATTGCTAGTGAAATAGAATTCCTTTTTATCAGATGCTTCAAGTTTGTCCCATTTCCTTTGAATCTGAAAAGCATTGTGGTTGTAATTCTGCCTGTCCTTCACTTGTATTACTGCAGGAATATTATCATCCCACAATTACACACAGGGCTAAGCTATTGTATTTTCTCTATAAGCAATCATGTAGCTACTGCTTCCCCTCTATTTGGCATGTAAAAATGCACATGGAATTTGAAAATTTAAAGCAGTCTAATATACAGGTATACATGTACACAAATCCAAACATCCCGTGCTCTGGTTTGGATTCATTCCACTCACCTAAGGAAACAAAAGGAGACAGTCACTTCCAGCAACCTCCACAGTGAATGGAGGGAGGGAGGTCCAGAGGGCAATTAAAGAGCAGACGTGGTCTGTGTTTCCCAGGACAAATGTCACACTTGGTACCGTAAACAGTATACTTTTAAATCATATTTACTCTCTCTTCACATCAAAATTTCTGACACACACTTCATCAAGTACAATACAAAAGACTGATATAATATGAAGTTGAATTTCTGCTTATTCATGCGGATTTCAAGTGAACATGTACATCCAGCCTCTGAGCATGACCTTACAAGTGTGGCCTGACTGTACACATGGTCTACAACATTCTTTAGGACATGAAAATTTTCCTGAGATTTAATGCATAACAGCATTTTCTTTGCCCAGGGTACACCCCACATCTCAGCCACAAAAAGGGACTTAGGTGGGATTCACTCCCCTCATATACTGAGAGTATTTCTCATACCTAGGAAGTTCTCCCAGGAATTCAGAATAGACCTGCTTCCTGATGTAGAGACCAGCTCCCTGAATTTTACTTTAACACATTAATACCCCTTTCATGTGTTTTACTTGTTTTTAAGTTGCATCCACCTGAAAGTTGATCGAGACTGTTCAGTTTGATTTTGCCGAAGGCACTAGGTGGCACTGTGCTCTGTCTTTTGCTCACCCCCACTTCGCTAAAATCTGCCCAGGTGTCACCAATTTACATTATCTTCCCAAACACTGCTTGCATGTTAATGAAAAAGATTCTTAGCACCCATCATTATGCCTTGCCACCCATCTCTAAGTTTCTATCCATCAAAATGGCCAGTGCTGTTGAACTCAACAACATTTTTAAAATTATGTTTGCCTGCCTAAAAATACAGCTTTCCTCTATTTGGCATTTTGAATGGACAAGTGAAAAATTGTAACGCTGACTCCTCACTATCACAACAAAGGAAGCACAAATACCCAAGCCCTACAGAAAGATTGGTCGGCACTCTTTTCTTCTAAGACTGCACCAGGAATATTATTACAACTCAGGATAGAATGTTAGGGCTGTAAATCTAGTTTCAGTTACTTGCTTCCATCCACGTCATTCAGATTCTGCCTAAAAGTGTATACAGTCCTTAATGTCATTTCCTGTTATTCTAATGTCCAGACGAAAAAGGTGATGAGCACATAATGTGTATTTATACAAATATGGAGTATGAAGTAGGTTTTGCTCAGAAGAGCTTTTAAACCATGAAACAGTTTGCTCAACTACAAAGCAATCAGATTAGAAGGAAAAGTGGATCTCTCATTTTCCATCCTATTACCCTATCTTCTACAACACACACAAATTTGGCATAACAACTTCTTTTGTAACCATATTCTATCAATCTTTTTGAGATGTGTCTGAATTAAACATTTCTTTGTTTGCAGGCTTGTGTATTATTTTTCGCAGAAAGTTAAAAGCCTTTGGAAACTATAATGATCTGTAAATATTTAAACAGTAAGAGAAAGTTTTAGTCTGTAAAAGTATAAATATACATGTATAGCCATGCATTCTTTACAGAGTGTAAAAATAATTCCAAATAGAGTTTATCCCAGCAGATAATTTATGTTATTTGACATTTATCACTAAGTTCTCCTTTTGATTTCACTCCATGTGTTTTGCCAAAGAATTCTCAGACAAAAATTTTCAGTGCATATCGGAAACCTGCACAATAGTTACTGCACAATCTCCATGTCTATAAAGACCAGGCAGAAGCTAAAAACAGCGCTGAAACAGCTGCTACCCAGAATGAAATGTGTGTAGCTTATCTGTCATATTACAATAGTGCAAAGCAAAAGGTTTAAACTCTGTACCTACCTGTGTCACTGAGCTGCTGGCTGATTTTGTGAAAGTCACGGCCCCTTTCTCTTGGATTAGTCCGCTACTCTTCTGTTCATTCGAATTTCAGCTGGAATTGCCTTTCCTAATGTGCACCTGCAGCACACAAAATATATTTAAAAAAAAAAAAGAAAAAAAGTTGTTGTAACAGTAAATACTCCATGGTACTATCCTAACTGTAGTAGCTTTGCATACTGATCCTAATTCAAGAAACCATCTGTTTGCATACTACTTACTCCTAAATTACTTCTCTAAGAATTTCCTGCAGATTTAATGTTTACCTGTTATCAATCATGGTTTCAGCAGTTCCAAGTTAGTTATTTTTAACATTAACAAGATTCTGAAGCCAACATACATTGAAATCTGGGTGTAACAGTTGAAGGAAATAAAACCAAAATGATAGTTTGCTCATTTTTAGTCAGACATGAAAGTTCATTTTGGATGTAAAAAAAAATAAAATAATAATATCAGGAAATGCTCATAACTGAAATTGCTTCCTAAGAGTAACATGCTAAATGTTTCCATTGTACTGTTTTTTAAGCCCTGAAAGACAAAAAAAATCATAATACAGTGTAGTGGTAGCCAATATTTCTGTTTTGCAAAAACATAGAACATGATTAGTTTTAAAATGAGTGTTTCTGAAGTGCAGCTTTAGAAATTTAATTTTTGAAGGACCTAGAGTTCAAAAGAGGAACACATACTTTACAATTCAAGGAAAATATCTCTGTTCAGTTTTTCTACTTTCTGAAACTATGTTTAAATTAAAAATTATATTACTAACAAATACTTATTAACTGTTTAAAAGAATAAACTGACAGCTGCAGTGTCACATTTTGATACTTTACCTACGTATAGAGACAATTTTTTTTTGTCTGGGAACAAACATCTGTTGTGCTTGCTGCAGGGATTATACGCCATTTAACACATATAAAGCAATGAGTGGGAATGCCAACAGTGTTGAAATTTTGAAAGACTCCAGCCACCCAGTGACTTTCTACATGAGTCAGAAAACTGTAGGCTCCCTTGTCATGAAATCTTGACATTCAGCATCCTTCATTAACAGATTTACTAATTTTCCACTCCTCAAAAGGGATTTTTTTTTTATTGGCACTTTTTTTTCTCTACTCTGTCTCATATAAATTATTCCTAATTAATTAAAATGAAATTCTTAAGATGTGTGAGTTCATTAATTCCTTTAATGAGAAAGAACATTTTGGACCTTATTATTAGACTGTCATCAGTATCTGTTAGACAGTTAAATTAATAAAGTGATTATATTCAAATAACTCAGGCATTTGCATTTTATTTTTAACATTACATGTCTCCCTTGCTTGCTATGAGACTGAGGAAGCTTTACTGGTCACGCAAAAGTAATCTGGGTTGCTTTCAGTGCACTGCATGCCTGGACCCTCCAGGTGTATTTTGGGGTCAGAACAGCTATGGTCTAGGAGAGGTCTCCTTCTGGTCTACTGAAGCCTCAAGGAATGATTCATGTAAGAAGTACAGTATGGGCACCCTTTAAAAATCAAGAGAGCAGAGTCCTTTCATTGTTAGAAAGCAAAAGGCTTGAAAGAAAAATAGAGAGTGGACACATTCTATCCTTGAAAGCATCAAGATAAAGTGGAACACAGCAATAATTTGCTACTGTACTGCACTTCCATACACTACTGACAGGCTGTGAAAAATATCCATTGGCTAAAAGCAATATAAAAGGTGGAACTAGAACTCCAAATGTCTCCTGTTCTTGTGAAAATCCATGGGTGTTTTGTAATGATCTCAACATGGAATTTTCTCAAAAGTGATAACTCCAGCTATGCAGCATCCCTTTCATGCTTTTCTAGGACACTTCAGATCATATGAGAGGCATCCAACCTTAGTTCAAAAAGGCAAGTGCTACCACTTCGAAAATCTTCAGTCAGTCAGATGAAAAAAGGCTGGTATCAGTTAAAACATTAATTTACGAATCCTTTTAACTCACAAAGCCTAAATCTGATTTTTAATAACAGGTTTATGCTTTATACACGTCCCTGCAAATTGAAACATCAGTGCTGAAATTTTTTGCTCTCAAACATTTTTCCATTGACAATGCAACCACCTTTTTTCTCCTCCTCAGCATTTTAGAACATTTGAGGATAACAAAGATGAAGTCTACTCAAAACTCCTCAGCTAAGTGGTGTGGATGCAGAGCGTGCCTCCAGAGCTGGGAATCAAAAGCCACAGGTAGGCAGGAAGGTCTTTGATGTGAACTTGTAAACTAAGAGCAAAAAATGCCATTTTCCCATTCTGATTGAACCTAACTAACATTCAAACATTATCTTGTTCTTCACAGGAGACTCACATGGTTGACCAGTAATCCAATTCAAATATTCACCAAAAATTCACACAATCACTACATCATATACTAAAACATTCTAAAATATATTATATGCTTCTCTTTGCATTAGAGCAAATCTCATCAGTTCAATGACAGATCCACAGTAAAAGAAGAAAACCATGTGCATGCGTTGGCCTATTTACTTTTCCTCTCACTGAGAGATGTTATTTCAGACATTCATCCAATTATACACAGAAACAGAACTAACATAACATTGTATGTACAGGATTACATTTCAGATTTTCTGAGGGAAAACCAACAGTACATAGATTACTAAATGTAGAAATGAAATATTGTAACCTGTACTATTAAGTACCAGATTTTATGCAAAATGTGTTGAAAATATACCCAGACAGAAGCTGGTGTCTTCCCTACCAGTCTTTTGTGAAGTCAGAAGCCTATCTGCATTTAATAACAAACCAGGGTTTTATCAATGACCTTAATTCAAAGTGAGAAGACATTTGATTACTGTACATTGAATTAACTATCTTTTTATTGAAAAGTTGTTAAAATCTATGTATGTATCCTTCTTTAATTACTAGGTGATAAATGCTGATAGGCTGCAATTCCTGAACCTAGATTAAACTGTTGTTAGAAACCTGTTCTAACTTGAATTTATTTTTTTGCTTAAAACAGTAACAGCCGTTCTTCAATGTAGAAGCTATTTGTTTTGCCTACTACGTGCTCCCATCCTCCTAGATGGCTTTACGTCAGAACTCCAAGACACCTCACACAGCATTAGGCACTGCCACTCATGCCTGCATCCACACCAGGTTCTCCTGATTCTCTTCAGCAGATGAATTTAATCTGAACTTTCACCACAAATTTTGAACCAGCGACAGTTGCTTCAAATCCATTTTTCAAAATGAAGACTGTATGGAAATCTGAAATGTATACCAAAGTATTTTATAAACACAGCAAAGAGCTCTTCGTTCAAATTCAGGTATAAAAACATCAAATGCAACTACCTTTCAAAGAACACAGCAATTCCAGAAATTTTATTTTAGAAAGGTAATTTTGGGGTGGTTTTGAGATGAAACATTAGCAAAATATCAAAATTAAAGTGCTTTCACATTTTCACATTTCCACCTGATTTTTTCTAGCACAGTTTACCAGGTTTAGCCCAAGTTCTAAGGTAATTTTTATCTGCCCTAGATTTCTAATCATCAGATGTGTCATTTGATGTTTTTTTTTTAATCACTCATCCCAGTCTGAATTTCTCCTGACATTCTTTTGCACATAACACAATGGCATAAAAATGTCAGTATTAATATATAAATTATTTTAAAGCCACCAGTAACAGAAAAAAATACACATAACGATGGTTTCTCTTCTCATTTTCACCAACAAACCAGTTTAAATGCTGTACATAAAATGATACTGTTGTGCTTATTCAGCAAATTTGGGCTAGGTGAATGGTTTTATTTTCCCAAAGATAACTGAGTTCTACATTTCCTCTGAAGCTTGAACTCAGAAGATAGGAGACTGAAACTTTTTAAACAAGTGGCTTTTAAGGAATGCATATTCTATTTCTTAGAAAGTATCCTGAAAATCAGAAGGCACTGTTTTTACATTTTCTAGCTTCTGATTCCCTTTCTCTAAACTACCTAATCATGTACTTCAGTTTAAGATATCCAGATACCTCAAGCCCTCATTACCCTAGTATCTACTACTACATCTATGACAGAGAAACAATAAAGCAGTGTTAGTATTTTTTTTTTTTAATAAAAAAGAATGTTGAGGCACAGGAAAGCAGAACACAACATTTTTAGAAAGGTCTTAGGAGCACACACTTAAGTAAGTGAAGCTGGGTTACCAAAATACTCTTCAGAAAACTCTGATTTGTTCAAGGCCTCATAAAAATGTCGTGACAGAACAAAGAAACATGTACCATCCCTGGGCAACATGTTTTTCCCCATAATAAATGTCAAGACAATGGAAGCACTTGCTCTGTTGAATAGATAATCAAAATCTAAATCCACATTCCTGGCAAATGGGGCCAATTGCTTTTTTTTTTAATATTTCGTAAGACATAGCAACATGAATGGTGATATATTAAACTGAATTGTGTGGCAGAGAGCTGACATTGGACATTGAGTACTACATTTTCTTTCCTCATTGTCATCCGTTAATGTTAAAGTACTCGAACTGTATCACACCATGTCTTACTATAAAGCATTTAAAGAAGTCAAGAAGTCAGTGCAAAGAACACACATCATAACATGATGAAGAAGGATGCCAGAGGGGCATTTAGAAAGCATGCACTATACAAGTGGTTCTATGAGATGGAGCTTTCAGAAACAAAATTTAGACATACACTTTAGCAAAGCTAGCAATGCCCTGATACAATTAACTCAATTTGCATAAACTTGTTTTTTATCACTCTGGAAAT
This sequence comes from Numida meleagris, assembly GCF_002078875.1. Lineage (NCBI taxonomy): Eukaryota > Metazoa > Chordata > Aves > Galliformes > Numididae > Numida > Numida meleagris. Next base: position 3,068,297 of record NC_034422.1, on the reverse strand, counting down.
AGATCTACTGAAACAAACTTTCAATTATTTCAAAAAGCATTTACTTTCCAAGTACTGAACTCACCTCTGATGTTACAGAGACCTTCAGGGGTTTCTGAACATCTTTGTGTTATGTGAATTGTGAAGACAATAACCATTTCAGTTTTGAACCCAACAGTCTGCAAATGTTACCATAATGCACACTCTTTGGCTATACGAGACTGATAGGGCAGTAAAAAATTAACCACTGATTAAACAAGGACTGGTCCAAACAGAGGAGATTTAAGCACGTACATACGCTGTATGTCATCCCTACTTCCAATAACTGTCAGTTTTTGATAACAAATTTAAAATACAAGTTCTCTGCTGGGCTGTGCTAAAAAGGAAGGACACTGCACAAAATCCAAACAAAACAAAAATATCAGGTTTTGAAACTGTTCGATAGTTTTTCTCCTGAGAATGTACATGAATGTTCCTTTTTCTTTTTTTTTTTTTTTTTTTTTTTTTTTTTTTGCACAAGGTTTGCTGAATAATATACTTCCAAACATATCCACATGCAATACACAAGCAAAGGAAAAAGTAAGAAAAATTAGAGCAGCTACAATATCTTTCACATTGAAACCACACACTTCCACTCATTAATGATTAGATTTCAGCTTATAAAAATAGTAAGTTACACCTAAGACCACCCAGGAGTGTTCTGTATTTCTGGTCATTCTACTCTGTATTAGTATATTAGAGAACTATTTTACTTTGTATGGAGTTGCCTCTAGGGACATAATTTCTGAAGCTCTTCCTGACACGGAACTTCTGACAGAAGGTACAGAGCCATGAGATGCAGATGCAAAGGAGAGCAATGGAAGGCAGCAGGGAGCTGAACAGCATCTCCACTTGGCAATACTCCAACTTCCTCAAGGAGTGCTGGAGTTTGGGAAACATGCTTACAATTTTTTTCAACAGTTTCCCTTGGCAAAAAAAAAAAAAAATGGCTGTAGCCTACACTTTGACAGGAAACTAGATTAATTTGCAAGAGAAATTTATGAGACGTCCGGTCACGTAACGTGGCTTTGTGATCACCTTTCCTTTGTAAATCCGTTTGCCAATACTACTTTTCTATCTGCAACCATTTGACACCTTCCATCAGAGCCTTTATCTCATGTACCAGGTATCAGTGTATAACCCAGTTTTTACGCTGATTTTAAAAAAAGGGGGGGAGAATGAACATTCAATGAACAGAGCGTCAGTACAAATTAAGGTATAGTAAAAAAAAATAACCTTAATGTTTATGACAGATCCAAAACAATTATCTCTATAATAGCATAGAGAGATTATAAATATACATTTCAGCAGCCAGGAGATGTAACACTGAATAAAAGGAAGATGCTGAACACTGAATAAAAGGAAGATGCTTGGATTCTGATCTGTATTGCAGAAATGCAGAGTGAAGAGTTAAATAACTGAATAGGGCACACAGATTATTTTGCTTAGCAGGAATCAGTCAAAAATTATATATATGCATTATGAGCCATTAACTGGGTAGCTGATCTTGTAGGTTCAGAAAGATGTTAACGGAACAGTTGCCAGATAACAGGGTGGCTTCAGAAATACATATTTTGCCATTGGTTATGCCAGTGTCATGGCATACATCTGCCTGCCTGATCCAAAGACCACCAAAGCTGACAGTAATCTGTTCAATGACTTATGTAGCCATTGGTGCAGACTCCAGATAAATTCAAATCTAGACTTGTAGATAGACGCTGTTAAATCCTGTTAAAGTAAATTTAATTGGGCTTAAAAACTTCGTTTTGTTCTTAATGTATGTGTTCGATAAGTTGTGCTGTTCCAGAGTTCACTGTGGTGGGTTAATACAGTAGTATTAAAGTAGCTTTCTTGTGTATTTAACACAATACCACAATCATTTATAAAGACCATTTTCATGGCTATAACATCAATACATTATTTTTATACATTATTAGACAAAATATTCTCTACTGTTAGAAAAAGCAGTTTCTAGTGCTTAAGTAACAAGAGTCAGTCATATATTCAGCAATGAATTATTGGCATCAAGCTTTGCATTAAAATGTTTTTTTGTTTATGTACAGTTTCCTTAAAATGATTTGACTGTTTACTATTCAGAATGGAAAGGGTAAATTAAAGAGCACTTTAGTTGTCTTATGGACTGCTCATTATCAAGGAAAAAATGCTTTACACCTACCCAAACTGTCACCATATTTGTACTACAACTTTTTTAAGATGACAGCATCTTCTCTCCAATTGCAATACTTAACTCCATATTGTAACCTGACAGCATCTCTTCTCTGCCCAGTGCTGCATTACCTACCACAGGTATATAACTGCTGCATCACCTTGTTATCACTGCCGATAGAACAGCCAGTGACATGTTCCAACAGAGGGCAACACACTGTAAATAAAAGGTACAACGCCGCCTTCCAGATGTGATACACATCAGCTATTAATGCTATGCATACCTTTTTCTAAGCAGACAAGTAATATGACAACCATGAGCAATGTACAAAGAAAGATCTTATTTCCTTGTTTCCAGAAGCTGTCTATAGGGAGTAATAAGGAGTATCAGCTGTAGGAGGAAATGGAAGACAAGTGAGAATACAAAGCTGATTGTCTTCTGTGCACAAAGCATCCAGTGGCATAGAAAAAGATATACTGCAAGAATAAAAATGAGGAGACTGTTGACGACATCATTAATATCCACATAATATTCTTACAGAGTGACAGACAAAATCTTTTTCAATCTTTTTACACAAACCATCTGGAGACACATAATGAGTACCTCAGATTGCACTCTTGGTAATTCCCCAGCCATCACCTAACCTGTCACTGTCACAACCTGCTCAGCATGAAGTCCATCCCTCTTCTTTTCTCTGCTCCCCCCATTCCTTCAGCTCTGAAGGCCTACAGTTTTCAGGTGCTATGCACAGCACTTTCGTCAGTGCTGCAGGTTTCTCTCTCACTAGCAATGCTCATATCTACCTCAATCCCCAGCAAGCTAACAGAAATGCCAGAAATCAGGTTCAGGATCACTAACATGTTTTTTGAAAGTTCTGCTAGGTATTGCATATTTGGACTTTGTTCTTTTGTTTGCTCATATTTCTTTCACTGAAATTACAAGAAATATTCTTACCAATACTTCAATATCATGCTAAAATATGTTAAGTACAGTACATTTCTCAGTAAAAACTGGTCATCTTCGTACTTCTCCACATTTTATTAACTTCAACTGTCTTATCTTCCAGACCAAAATGCTGCTCAAGCTAATAAGCACACACTTAAATAGCATACTGTAAAAGACCTAAATGACTACATGCCTAGACACCAAATGCAAATCAAAACTCCAGTGAAAGCCACAAGAAAATGCTTTAAAATAGCTATTGAGAATATGAAATGCTTAGATAATGAGAGACTTACACAGCTAGATTAGGACTTTAAACATTCAAAAGAGATTGTTTTCTTTCTATGTATTAAAATCCTATTAGAAATGAAATTAACAGAAAAGTACTAAGCATGCAAAATTTGAAAAGCAAAGAATTGCAAAGCATACGAATCAGCATGAAGTTAAGGGGAACTCCCATGCAATTCAACAAAAGGACATGATTGCTTTTTTTTCTGACACGGCATGCTAAAATAGCCCAGGAAACAAAGTTGGAATGTTCTTTGGGATTTTTTCCTTCCCAGGATCTCAGGTAGTGCACAAAGCAAAACAAGAATGAAGAACTCTGAAATCTCAGACTAATGAAAGAGAAATAAACACCAAAAACTACAGTCAGAGAAGTATTCAAGGAAATTGGGAGCAGCAATAATAATATTATACGAGAGGAACTGCGGACTCTGAGTTCAATTTCCCCATGACAGTACAGAGTATGGTCCTTTGCCCCAACCTTCACTGAGTAGCAGACTTCTGAAAATGTTTATGGAGAACAGCTTCCAGTTTTCCACAGAAGTATATGTATTGCCTTGTAGTAGGCACTGTACTCTTCCCACAGAAAACCCAAGGATTCAGTCACAGTTAGAGCCTCATCCGACTCAGACTCTGCTTGCTAAAGCTCTCAATAGATTACTTCAGCATTTTTCTTTCTGAAAAATCACATGATAGGGAACAGATTTTGCATAGGGTATCCTCTGAAAAATTCTGTACCATAGGGAGGGTTGTTCCATGCTTCAGCAGTTCACCAGTTTCAGTTGTTCAGAAAAACTAATCCACTTAGGGTTTTACTTTAGAATCTAACACAGTAGTTTTCTATCAGTATGTGGTGTGCTTAACTTGGATTATAGTGTGGTTTTATAGTGGTTTTAATAGTTTAGAACAATGTTTAGCAAAGGCACTAACTATAATTAGATAGCTTTTTCAGACAATGCTTGCATATAACTGTGCACACAGAATATTGAACCCAACTGAGTCCTCATTTCAGATAGGACCTCTTATGTAAGAGCAACATGAAAATTTTCTGGCTTAGCACCATATTAGCACAGAGTAAGCAATTACTTAGAGAGTGTATAGCATAAAGTCAGCTAGCATAAAGTCACATAAAACCAAGTTGAGAAAATACAGAGCTAATTCTAACAAGATATGAAAGCCTTGTACAAAGTCATGGCTTTTTAAACAAGAATAAATGAGTAAGTTAAAATGCTTGTCCAACATGTTTTTTTTGTGAAAGGATGATGACAAAATACTAGAGCTCTAAAGCTCCAGTAGGTTCCAAGATCTTAGACGTCTGCTACTTCAGACTTCTTTGTATTGAGCTATGAACATGGCAGTTTTTGCCTTGACTGGCTTCTATATAATAAAAAGAATAATTACCACTTAAAATTTTCATTAATTCTCATTTCCGTGTAACAAGATGAAGTGATTAGAATATCTTTTCTATTGCATTGTTGTTCTTCCTTAGCATCAAAGAACAATGATACAAGTTATTTACATAATTATCTTAAGTTAAAAGAGGACCACAATTTAACACACAAGTTGCCATTGTTTCCACTGAAGCTTCTACAAGCTCCTGCCAAATACCCAGTAGTATTTTGCAATGACTTGGTAAATAATTTGTGGCAGTTATCTGTAGATTTTTTTCCTATTAAACACACAATCTTTTCAAAAAAATACAAAGACTAATCTACTAATCTACAAGCACTTTTAGCTGATCTTAGGTTCCCTCAGGGAAAGATCTCCTTTGTACTCCAAAGACCCAAACAAATAATTTAGATATTAATTACTTCTGGCCTGCCTGCATCACCTGTCATGCTTCAAGCACAGGACAGTCTCAGCTTCTGACCATTTCTTCAGTTGAGAAATGGATCTCTGCCTGTTAACATAACATAAACATTTAATGTTACATTAGCAGTGTGAGTTGATAAGAATCATCCTAGGAATCCCACCAAAAATTTTGTTATAAAGCTCTCATTTATCAACATTTATGAACATTTAGCTTCCAATTTCTTGGACCATTAATCCAAGTTTTCTCAATAAACTATGCGAAAAAAAGTTACTAAGAAGTAATTTATGGAATGATTTTTGCTTACTAACTTTTTTAGAATAGAAACAAGGTCAGCACATGAATTATATGTCAAGAAAGCAATATACTTGAATAACTTTCCAGTTACATACTGGGAGAAACAATTTCAGGTAGAAGAAATGTGGATGAATTCTTTACTCTCTGACTCTCACTGAATGTAGCTAAATGACAACGATGCTCTTGATCAAGGTCAAAATTATATTTTGATCTACGTGTTCTGTGTCTTCTGTTCTGGGACTGCACGGTAACAAAGTATACTCTTTCTCCTTTCTTTCTAGCTTGTTGACAATACTGTGGCTAATTTGTTCAGTAACCAATCTCCATTTACATCTGACTCATTTAGCACTGCGATAGCAATAACTGTTTCACCCTGACAACAAATAGAAAGCAACAAAATCTCTAACCTAGTTATGGTTGAGGCTTTGCTACCACAAGAGCAAGGAGAAAAGACCGCACACAAAGGCTCTGAACGCTTTAGGTCTTATTGCAGGCCACAATGCACACTAAAGCTGCACTTTTAATCTGTAGTCACATAGCAAATGCAGCAAGGTAAGTTTGCCTGTATGTCTGCTGCAGGCTATTTGAGTGATCTTTAGCAAGAAGAAAAATCTATGTGTATCCATTGCTATTCTCAAAAGCAGGGATAAAAGTATTTCTCCTTTCTCTCTAGTGCTGTGTGGCATGAGCTTTCATAGTTCTATGATTTCTCAGTACTTCCGCTCCGGTATCATGAAACTTGGTTGTCATGGGCCAATATTTTCCTGGACACTGTAGTGTATACCATTGCATTCTTGGCAGCTCTAAGTTATCTGGTCGAAAGATAGTTTAATTTTACTCATATAAGCTGTGATGACTATCTCTAAATTATTTGAGCAACAGACTGTTTTCTGCTCTCATGTTTTTTGCAAAGTATTAACTGATACGGCTCTGTCCTTAGTGAGATGTCTAGGATGGGATCCAATTTCTAGCCTCGAGTCAGCTGCAAGAACAGGCCCCGCTTCCAGACTGAATAAACTCTCCAGCATACACTATGTCAGCCAATCATCTGTGGAGAAACTACATTGAAAGAATTTGCATGAATTTTCCTTGAGCACAAAAAAAAAATTAAGGAAATCATCCTTTATCCAGAAGAGCAATTACACACATTCTTAACCCCTCACAGTAAGATTTTAAACTGAGCATAAATGTCAGTGACTGTGAATACAGCTATATGCTTTTGATAATCAGATCATCATTGGAATTTTTTTTTTAATTCACATTCATACAGCTACACAGCAGAAATCAGACTAACAGACATTTGTGCCAATGCAAAAGAGCATTCAAAAACCATTGTAACAGCTGAAACATACTCAGAGTGGGAAAGAAAAAATCAGGAGAATTGAATCTTCCTTAAGATCTTTTGCAAGAGGATTCAGCTGAAAGCTAGGTCTAACAGTGAAAACAGACATAACTATTGAAACATGCCAAAAATTTAAAACAAAACTAAACAGTCTACCTAGCAATTGCAGATAGATAATCTGGCAGAGGGAGGAGCACACCTTGACATGGTATCTTTTCAGTGGAATTTGAGAGGTAACATTAAATGGAAAACATTACTTTAGAAAGGAGGAAAGATCTCTGAAATTCTCTAGCAGTCCCTTCCAAGTTGTCAGATAACTTTAAGGTGATAACCCTAATAACTTCTACAGCATTTTCTCATCTTTTCCCATGGATAGTATATGAGCAGCTGATGAAAAGTAACAATCACCGAACCACCTGAGTTGGAAGAAGAGCCACAAAGACCATTGAGTCCAAGTCCAGCCTCCATCCAGGACCACTCAAAATCCAAACCTTATGTCTGAGAGCATTATCCAAACACTTCTCAAACTCAGCAGCTTGATGACATGACCACTGCCCTGTGGGGGCCTGTCTCAGCACCCAAACACCCTACACTGAAGAACCTTTTCCTACTATCCAATCTGACCGTCCCCTGATGCAGCTCCATGCCATTCAACGAGTCAAATAACAAGAGAAATACAAGCGGTCACAAGACATTTATGATTCAAGATCAGGATGAATATATTCTGTTTCATCAATCCGCAATAAATCTCTGCTCTCTTACATCATTCTCTGAGCTCATTACTCATAATGTATTCTATCTCAGCTTGCCCAGTTTTGAGAAAAGTTTCTTTGTAGCTTACATTAGTTAGGAAATTTCACAAAATGCTGACTGTTCAATCTTGCTCTTTGGTCATTATTTGTTCCATTTTTAATAACAGTAATTTATTCACTGAGTCTCTATACCTTTTTATACATCTGCTATTTATTACCAATTCCTCAAGTATTGGAAAGTATTCAGTAATTTTTGTGCAGTGCCCTTTTAAATGCATGCGTGATTAAAAGCAGCTGGTTACTGGTATTCACACAGTGAATCATAAGTCGTATTTACTTCCAGACAGATTACATAAATGAGCCAATCAGCATGATGGTAAGTTTCAATATAATCATTTTAAAAATTTATCAGATATTTAATTAGAATCATTAGCTAAGAGCACAAGGGAGACTAGAAAGGTTTCAGGGATGCACATGCTTACGTCGCACACAGCCTTTTGCTAGCAGGGGTGAGCTGGCTCTGCCACAGACTGATCTGCTTGGAAGCCACATGGATGTCCTGGTGAAGCACAGCACTCAACCTCAGAGCGCTGTTCCTCTACAGGCCTCATTTGCTCACACTCAGCTTGGCACTGACTGTGCCCCCACGGTGCTTTGTTGTGCATGGGGGCAGGGCGGAGAGCTCACATCTGCCTGGAAAAGACTGCACGCAGATCTAATGTACAAACAACAAGAATCAGACTTCAGCTCATGCTTTCCCCATAACCATCACTTCCTCCTGATTGTACTCTGCAGGTTTGTAAAGGCAAAAAGTGAACAAAGGAATGGAAAAGCTTAATGCTAAGGAGAACGCCATCCAGCCATCCCTCTAAAGTCAACACCATATAGGCACTGGACAAACACAAGCTCCTGGAGTCAGCACAGGAACTACTGTGAGAAATGCAAAAGCCTGAGATCTCTAGATTCAACAGATGATCTAATTGCTGTGAGAAGGAGCAATATCTGAGCAATATATAATATCATTAATGTATATGAGTAACAAAAATGCTTAAATATTTTTATTGAAACATAGACAAGCATTTAGATGAGCTCGTATTCACAAAATCTGAAGCAATACCTCCTTTTCTTCCTTCCCCTACACAAAACACTAATGAAATCTCAGTCCTTCAGGTCTACCTTGTATTTGCACATGGAAAACATGAAAGAAAATTAATTAAGTCAGATGAAATATAAAAGGCAAGACAGACTGTGTGGTCTTTCCTGTTGCTGCAGTCTTTTTCAGGAAGGAATAACAACATTGTATTTCATTGTCTAAACTATGGCTTTTTGCTGCACATCTTTCATTTTTATTTTATTAAAAAACACGCTGTAATCTCTTAACTGGTGCAAACACCACACAGGAAGAAGTCTACAAAGTAGCTACCACCTCTGTTCTGCAACCAAGTGCTGTGACTAGGCCAACCAACCTACTTTATCAAAACACCTGCTACACTTTTGTTAAAATATAGTCTTTTCTTTTACATCTTTAAGTAGGGTACTGCTAACTATTGACCCAAAAAAAGCTTTTTTAGAACTGCTTCAATTATGTTCCTATATCAGCTGCTTCACACGTGATAAGATAATCAACTCTTCTGTGAGATTTCCTTTACTTGCATATTAATGTGCTCATCAACCTGATTAGGGAATGGAGAGCCAAATTCTCTAGAGGACAGTATGCTCACTATAAAATACTGTATTTGACTACTACAAACCAAAACGGTTTAAATAGCACATTCTCAATCACTCACTCACTAAACATTTTTCCCCCACAGGCTCCTTACATCCAACTTCTATGTCAATCAAGCATTTATATTCTTCAAACACCATCAAACCAGCCCATCTTGTATTTTATAGTTAACACACAATAGCTTAAATCATACCTAGGAGAATTTTCTGTTTTGACATGCTTAGTCTCCTAGGAAAAAATGGCTAAGACTGGCAAGGCACTTATGGCTGTTAAGTTTCCTGCATTTAGGAGATTAGCAGTGACCTGACAGAGCAGGTATACGCTCCTTTCTCAGTAATTTTGGCTGCCAAAATAATTCCACAAATAGCTGAATTTGTTGGATGTAGGAGTTCATATAAAGCATTGAATGTAAAAAGTCACTTAATCTAAATCTCTTTTCCCAGATTGTCTAAATACAACTTTTTTGAAGTTAGTACATTAACCAAATAGTCTCTAGAAGATGCTTGGAATCTCCTCTCATTTACCAGAAGAGTTTCCAAGGTGGAAAATAAATGCTAGTACAACTAGCAGCACAAAGCCACAAGAACACTTTCTGTTTTTCTGAAAATGAGTCTAACAAAGCTCTATGGACTCTCCAACACAGTGTCTGCTGTTATTTTCAGGAAAATCAGAAAACTGAGTAGAACTTGCAGAAATAATCTCATTTACTTCAGTCAAGACTTTTTACCTACTACCTGTGGCAAAGCAAGTTAGCCTATTCCTCAGTAGGAGCTTCATCAATGAGAAGGAACAAGTTCTTCACTGATGGAAGGCTTTAATGCATCTCTCAAAAGCTCAAAACACCCTTTCATTTACCTTTACATTGCATTTCCGCTACTTCCAACTGAATATTTTAAGGAGATCGCTGCTTGGTTTTGTGATGAATTAGTAAGATCTCTCATTTCTCCTAGAATTTAGTCATCAAGCCAGCTCACCCACAGATGCTCTGAAAGAAGTCAGCAGGATCTACTCTAGCCTGCCACATCACCAGTTTTGCACTACTTTGTGTTTTCTATGTAGTTCATTTGGAAAGTTGAAGGCGATACCCACTAACCTGTGTGGCTCGCTGCACACCGCCCTTCACAGGCACTTCTACCAAAGTGTTTCCTGTTCAGCATGTTCTTAGATGCTATAAATCTTTCTCATTTACTCTGACCATAAAAGATCTCGAGGGAATTTTTCTACTATTTATTTAAAACACTGACTGAAGTTTCTGAATGATAAATAATTCTTACAAACAGTTAACCTCATAAGAATGAGAGCATATACAAATAGTCTCTTTAGTTCTATGTGCAGATCTGTGCTCTATTGATAACTTCAGAGAACCATGAATTTTTTTCTCCACAACAAAAGCAACGAGAGCTGCATGGACAAGGTGCCCTCTAACTCTATACCACATATTCACAGCTAGATGAACTGGATTTTTGTTGACTGTATTAATCGTGTAGTGATTTAATTTACTGTAAGACTACAGGGCACCTTCATGTACACAAACAGAATCAATTTTACTTGACTGCCCCTTGCCAAAGAAACACATGGAAAACTGATATTAAAAAAAACACTAAAAAGATAATATTTTTTGCCTGACACAAATGGCTGATTACAAACGCAAAATAATACTGCAATACCATTTTGCAGAAAGCAGAGTAAGGAGGAAAAGTTAGGCACTGAGGAGGTAATTTGCTAAAGCTGGAGTCTAGTCAGAATCTCAGAGAGCAACTGACGTTTAAAATAAGTTATCTGGGCCATTGAAGTCACACACAGGTGTACAGGATTCAGCATCAGATAAGACCCCAACTGCAACATTTCCAGCAAAGGACTACACACGTTACTGGTAAATGTTATCCTGAAGGGATGATGTTTCTGGATCACTGCCATCCTTCTTCTTCTTAAAAGTTTTCTCATTATTCTTCAGGCCTTTTTTTTTTTTTTTTTGTGGTATTTCTCTGAATCGCACTACCAGCTGTTATTGCTGCAGGTTATTCAGAGGATTTACACGTATCCATTGCCAAATGGTTGGAAAGCTATTGTAGAAATACTAATCTATAATGTAGTTGTAGATAAGTCATTCTTAGAAAAAATACCCTCAGTTACAGCTTTCATTCTTTCCTTAATAAGTACACTCTTCTTACAAATGATAGCTCTCACAGGATGCAGGACCTAGCTAATTCACTGTAATCACAAATGAGCACTAATGATTCTCCTTTTTTTTTTGTATAGCATCATCCTACTTTGGATTGCAAGAACAATAATAACTGAGTGCAAATAACAGGCACGGATTCATCTGCTATTTCAAGAGAGGCTTCTTTCCCTCCTTGTCTCCTGCTTCACTAGTTTAACAACAACAACAACATCTCATTTCTTACCTTAAGACAGCTCAGTATTGCTAAGCTTGTTCCCTGCCAAAATGGAAGGAACGTCAGGTAACAAAACCTAAAGGATGACTGATTTGTCTTATATCCACACTGTAATAAACACCAGAACTGAAGACTGTAAATCATGCCAGTATTTTGGGCCGAGGCTGGAGTGCTCAAGCTTCTAGCCAACAGAACAAGTGAGGAATGTCACTGCCTGTCCAAGGAGGGCATCTCTCTGCTCTCAAATTTGGCCAGTGTTAATGCCTCGTAAAATTTCCAAGCTGCCCAATAGGAACAAGTGACACTGAGAAGAACAAGTCCAGCAGGGAGGGCTATTCAGGCCATAGCAATTCCTGCCCTTATTCAAACAGAATGGGTGCGGCTACATGCAACCCACAGTGCACAAAACATACGATGCAGGTATGGCATCCATGTAGCTGCCTGGAGATCATACAAAGCTGCAGAAAGATATCTACTGTCCACAAAAAGTTGCATACCTTAAGTTAGATGATACAAACTACAACAATGATCATTGTTACAAAAGAATATATATGTATATGTATAGACTATGAACAATAAAAACAGGTTTGCAATTGTGCTATTTTTATTGTTGTTCTGTAAGAAGTAGCACACAGGACAACCTGCACTCTTCAAATCATTGTAGCAAAGTACCCTAAATTAATTTTCAAGGAAACCAACATTCATATCAATGCAAAAGGAAATTTTAGTATCTGTGCAACATGCACGCAGATCAGATTCAGAAGGGAAGGCTTAAATAAGGAAGGCGTTTGGGCACTTTAGCTCAATCTTCAAACATAAGCTTGGTGATTCTTCTTCAACTGCTCCCATCTGTCAGCACTAATCCGCAGCCACAACAGAGGGAAGCAACAGGCCAACGCGATGCCTAGTTGAGAGATGTCTGGCTGAAGCACAGAGCAGTCCGTGAGTCTAATCCAGGCTTTATATTCAAAAGGAGAAGAAAGCAGATACAGTAACTGAAGCTATGGTCTTCCACTTTCTTCTCCCACAATGGAGCTGCTCAGAGTTGCATTTAGTATGGTCTTCATAAATACTCTTCATTAGTACTACTTGGTAGTAAAGTGGCGGTAGTCAAAATTATTTGAAGCTCTATGAAATACGCAGATTGATCTTTCTAGTTTTAAGATCAAATTATTTCCCATTGTTTCACTTTCATCCTTATTTCAAATAACTTGGTTAATAGCAGGCAAGGGGTTTCAGCTTCATAAATACAATAAGGGAGCTAAAGAATCTCTCTCTGATGAGTACTTCATTACAATGCTTCCTTGACTTTTCATTTTCAGCAGATTTCATGAGTAGTTCTGCAAAATCTCTCTAATGGAGGACTGGCTGGAGTTGGGGGTAGTAGAAGGCATGGACATGGGTTAGCTTTTTACAGGAATATATTGGAAGGGTTACGAAGCAGAGGCTTGTGAAATGCAAATTTGACAGAAGTTACCTTTACACATGCTACAGCCAGCCATTAAGTGTCACATTACAGGAAATTACTAACAGTAACATAACACACCTTAGCTAAGGACAAATGAAATGATACTTTAACAAACTTCCATGCCCTCTGTAAGTACTACATTTTCAGAATTAGTGGAGATCAACTAAAAATCTTGGAGTTTTTTTCTTTGCATTTTTATCCACACTTTGAAAGTTTTGAAGCTTTTTTTTTTTAAAGCATTTTAAGATTCACCCCTCTTTATGTTCTCAAACTGTTATCTCCATTTATTTAAAATTCTTTATACAGTCTGTGTAGCACATTAGATACCGAACAACTCTTAATATTTAGCTTCAGCATGGGATCAGAAAACATTTTCCAGCAGTGACTAACTCAGAGATCCTGAAGACCCTCCTCTCTCTTCCTCCCACTGCCCAGACACAGAGACCGCGCCTCACCCCTGTGGCAGGGAATGGTGCTGACACAGGCTGAGGTAGGCAGGGTGCACTCCAGCAGGCAGCCCTGACCTGCAGGACTACTGCACCAGCCTGAAGATACTCTATACATTATGATTATGAGCTCAGTAGAAAAAATAAAAAATAGCTTGTGTTCCTTTTTTAGGCCATGACAATCCATTTTATTTGTTGAGCTGAATCTCACCACACCTTGCACCAAAACTGAGAATCATATATTAAATACATGGAGACTGCTAAAATTATTAAAATAACTACATCAGGCAGCGTGCCCTGGCCTTGATCCTTCCCATCATTGACACGCTCATTTAATTGAAGCCTTTTGGACCAAGGAGTTAGAAAGAACATTTAAAAAAAAACTGTCAGAGAAGCCCCCACAAGATTTCAGACAATGAAGTACCTCAGTGAATAATGTATGAGAAAATTTGTTGCATTTAGTGTTTATTTGGCATAAGAGTAGGTCTGAGCTTACCATCTTACTTTGACTAATTTGACCCCTTAAGTCTGACTGATCACCGCTGTATCTCTTGGCACTGGTTAAGGACCTCTCGACTAAGTAGAACATTTGCTAACATTGTCCCCAGTGAGCAATGGTCATTACCGCTCACTCACATTCAGCCAGAGCTGCTCCCCAGCAGATGTCCTAGTAAAAGAGCCATCCCTATTTGTTACATTTCCCATTAAAAGAATAAATAATGTATTTTCTAGCAAAATGATATTAAAATACTGGAAGATTCATAAAAGTCCTTCAGTCTCATTCAGAGGAAGAGGAGGAAGGCACTTTGCAATACACTGCAAGACTTTTTGCTAGCAACACATCAGTGTCGCTGCTGAATTATGATATTCCAAAAACATCAGCCCTCATAACAGCAAAGGTAACCACAATTTCAATAAATTGGAAGGACACATCAAGGTCTATAAAACAACAGGATGAAAGGAATATGTTATTAGCCTGCTGTTTATTCTCTGTCCCTTCTCTGCCATTAGCTGTTTGCATTTCAAGAAGCTCAGCTGAATGCGAAGGCAACCAACGTGTCTCCAATAGCATCGCTCCAAATTCAGCTTTAAAGACAGAACTCTAACACATTACGTGCATACATCAATCAAACACATGCGTGGCAATACTTGTGGTGGACTGAGCAGCAGCCACACACTGCTGACCCTGTCAGTAGACACCAACAACGCATTTACCCAATAGCTCTGCAGCTGAAGTTTCAGTGGTTCAGCAATTCCGGAACCCAGAACACCTTGCCTGGATCAGATGCCGCAGGAAAACAGAGACTTTGGACTACGCTCTGCTGTATGAAATGTAGAAAGCTTATTAAGCTCTGAAAAAAGGCATCACTGCATTGGGCGCTTGGAAGCAATAATCAGGTTCTGAAAGTTTACAAGAGACTGTGGATTTTTGGTCTGATCTTTCCATTAGGATTAATTGTAAGCAGCGTAAGCAGAGTCATAAAGACGCCCCAGAGGAAAAAGAAAATATCTTCCCTATAATTAATTGTGCCATTTGACTAATAAAACAACTTATATTTCCATTAACCAAGCGGCATGCAAAGAGACTTGATTTTCAGTTCCACTTGACGTAAACATAGCTTATCTTAATTAATCCTTCTGCAGGCTTTGTTTTCTGGAACGCGTTCATCTCAAATAAAGCAACTTTTACCAACACCTAAGCAGTATTTTTATCTTTATAGCCTCAGGTATAATGTAGGAGCTAAGAGGGGATCCAGCAATGTATTCGTGTTACTGATGCTGGCATCACCTAAAGGGTTGGTCCTGCTGTAGCTGTGTCAGCCCTGGGGCTGAGGACCAAACAGCTTCAGTCTGCAGCCAGCGGTCCTAGCACTGTGATCCACAACCAACCCGAGCGCCTACAGCCACCGGGGCAGCCCCGGGCAACCCGTACCTCAGATGAAAACGGAGTTCATCGTCTCTTTCCCTTCTTATCTTGAAAAGAGCCATGCAATTATTTGCAAGTCTTTTCAGGATTTGCTGCAGCACCTTATAAAAATATTTCCAAAATGATACCGTGCTTTGTTTTGTTTTTCCACTTCTGCGCCAGGTGCCCGTGCTCAAGCGTGGGCAGCAGCGCGCGTCCCCGTGAGGGAGCGCCGGGGGGGGTCGCGGCGCGAGGCGAGGGAGCAACGGCTGAGGGAAAAGGGCGGGAAGCGGCCGTGCAGCGCTGCGCTGAGAGAAAAGGGCGGGAAGCGGCCGTGCAGCGCTGTGCTGAGAGAAAAGGGCGCGAAGCGGCCGTGCAGCGCTGTGCTGAGAGAAAAGGGCGGGAAGCGGCGGCGCAGCACCGCGCTGAGGAAAAAGCGCGGGAAGCGGCCGTGCAGCGCTGTGCTGAGGGAAAAGGGCGGGAAGCGGCCCTCCTTTTCTTTTCCATTTAGTAAAGCGCACATGAGCAGAAAAATACTTCCAAAAGTGCATTTAAGGACAGAAGATAGCACTCCAAGTTAGCAGGAGTCGAGCTTATATTTAAGTACTTTCCTGAATCGAGTTCTGGATCAAGTGCTACATTGTTTAATCAGAACTTCATTTGCATTCCCACTTTTTCCCTGAATTTAAAGCACATCCTGCATTTGTCCTCATGATTAGAAGACATCATTAAACGCTCTACTCACTATTTGCATTCCTTTATATCATCTTCATCTATAAAACTTATTTCTGCCTTAGAAAAATATTTAAGAAATTTATCAAATTACTCAAAGCCTTCAACTTATTTAACTTATTCTCTTCACTCTGTCTCCATCCCCCCCCCCCCCCCCTTTTTTTTCCCAGTCCTAATTAGGCTAACAGGATTTAAGGGGAAAATTTTCAGTATTCTCATCTCCTCTCCTACCCTCTGAGTGAAAAGCCTCCACACACAAAAAAAAATAAAAAATAAAAAAATCTATGCTTTAATGGTAACAAAATGACTCTTCTCTATATATTGCAGTCTCTGTAGAGATTTAATGTTGAAAGTAAAATAAAATATGCCTTCAGACAGCAAGTAGTTTTTATGTCTTTGACTGAAAACCCTCAGGTTGGGTACCAGCAGGAGCCATCCTTACACGAGCACTTCTTACCTTCCCAGAACTTTCAGAAGTGGACATGAAAGCAGAACTTTATAGGCAATCTCCTTTTGCAAAACTCCAAAATGTCCTTTACTCTTCTTGTCTTGAGGGCTTCTGCTCTGCTGTGAGCTAAGCAGTACAAGTTTCTCTCATTGCTCAGCCCAGAGTTTACACGGAGGAATTTCAGTAGGGTAGGAAGCAGCAGGGAGAAAAGTCAGAATTGATGCTGGGATTACAGAGAGCTCATGGGCAGCAGAAAGTACTAAAAGCAAAAACAGGAGATAAAAATAAATGGCTAATGTTACCTGGAAAATATGACCATTTTTAGAAGTTCAAATTAATTTTATGCAAAGATTATGCATATAATTGATGGTAATTGCAGAAGTAATTGCAATAAAGCGTTGGTATTTTTGCAACAAACCTTAGTGCAGAAAGACTAATAAACAGCTACCCTGAGTAGCAAGGTCAGATATGAGAGCTGAGGACTCGTTCGCTAGACACGACTTATTCTTCACATGCTTTCTTAGATTTAAAAATCTTTAAAGATTAGATAAATCTCCATTGAAAAATAATGGAACTACTGGAGATACGGGAATATACTTCACGTTTCCTGCATATACATTTTTCCAAATTCCTTTCCAATCCAGAAAGAAGCACAAGGAGAAAACCACATACTGGGCTATATTGCCAAAAGCATAGCCAGTACACAAAGAGAAGTGATGCCATTATGGTTTTCTGTATGGACCAGAGGGGAAGAGCAATAGGGAGATTTATTGTTCCACATGAAAATGCGGTCCAAGGTTTACTGATAGTTACAGTTGTCATTTATGTGTAGATAGATATAAAATTCAGAGAGTACTTTTTAATTATCACTGCATTTGTTCTCTTTTCATCTAAAAAGATGCAGAGCATATGCAAAGTTTTTCCACTGTACTGTGTTTCTGCTGAAATGGCTGACAAACAAGGAAAGATTAAACAATAGGCAGATCATAGGGCTAACATGCTATTACTGTTCCCCATGATATTCCACATTTTCAGGACACAGCTGCAGCAGGCAGTGTTATGCAGTGCCACAATGCATGTCACCCACATCCATATGAACTCAGTACCAGAATGCTGGATGACAGTGTGCAAACAACCAGGTCTTTATTGCATCTCCAGTGCCTTCGTGCAGCCCACTTTCAGCCTCACTGCTGTAAATGCAAGGCTTAGCAGTATGCTGTGTAGCTGTACCAGCCTGGTTTGAATGATACTTCATCATGGTATGCACCTGAGCTGTCAGATGCAGGCAAAGAAACAAGAACAATCCAGAAGATTGTATGTGAGGTACCACGAGAAACAGGCTTAATGTATTCTTTTCCTCAAACAATAAAGATATTTCAAGCTACTTACTAATTTAGAATAAAATTTGATTCCAGTAATTTGCCCTAAAAACAGCCAATGCTTGCTTAACAGTATGATGTTCTATTCCTAGAAACCAAATAGAACAGCGATTCCCTCATTAAATGGAATAATAAATAAACAGTCTCAATTTGCAGTACATTTCCTTTCTTTGATTGTTGTTTTACAGCTTCTGTCATCATAAAGTGTAGTTTTAACAAATATGTTTTCTCGTGTTCTGTTAAAAACATTGCTCTTTTAAGATCTTAAAGTTACTCTCAAGAAGCTGCACATTACCTGCTGGACAGTGGGGAGTCCTTCCGCAGGAAGATTTTTGTCCACCAAGGATGGCTTCATAGTGCTTATTGCCAGAAGGGCTTTCACATTACAGACTTTTATTTTGTTCATATTCCACCTGTTTATTTTTAGAGGTGAGCTCTAGAGACTTCACACAGTCTAAAGCATGGAAATTGCTATCCATTTTATCCCTTCTCAATTCATTTATTTCTTAAATTAATGCAGACAAATACAAGGGTGTGAATACACAGGTGTTTGCACTTGTAGTAAAGCAGTTCTAAAATGTTCCTTGTCCTTATGTGCAGTACCTGGATGTTTTCATTGCTTATTTACTGCAATACAAAGCAAATTAATTGCATTACGAGTTATAGAGGCGATCCAGTCTGCACTATATGGCCTCCTCAGTACTACCTTTTTTCCTCATTAGTGAAAGGATGCCAGTGGGAATTATTTAATTTCAGAGATTATTCTTAAAAACTGTTTTAAGAGCATTCATCTTAATAAACATAATAAAAGCAGAGGGCTTGAAGGGGGGAAATAATTTCTCTTGTAGTTTTATCAAACATGACAAGAAAGCATCTCTGGATCCTTTACATTATTACAATTTCAGATGCAAATTAAGATAGAAATATAAAATGTATCATCCACAAGCTTTTGCTCCTGTTCATAACCAGAGGACGGAATTGATTTAAGACCAATTAGGATCATTGCGTGATAAGAATATTTAAGCAAATAATGAAAAGTAATGCATTGTGAAACAGCTGATTATGAAAAGAACATTTGCGAAACACTAACAGCAATTAGCATTTAAATGCTTTGAGAATTTAAGGTGAAAAAGTATAGCACCAAATATTATTTTGACCCATGTTTTATAGATGAGGCAGCTAAGGCATAGAGTTAAAACCTCAGAACCCTAGAACCTTTGCTTTGATATTTTTGTCAGGAAAAAAAAAAGTAAATTTATCTTTTTTTTTTTTTTTTAGATATTTTCAATGAAATGATGAAATCAAACTCCTTTGCATTATAAGGGTGTAGACTAAGTGGCCCAGAAGGTCAGGTGTGATATGGAATGAAAACAGAAGCTACGAAATACTATAAATGTTCTCAACTGAAGTCTCTAGTTCTGCCTTTTACCAGGAAATTTGGAACTGATAGCTCATTAATTAAAAAAAAAAAAATCTTTAGTTCATGCACTTCTACAGGATTTGAAGAGGTCAAAATACTGCTCCCTTCACCATCTACTCGACTCCAAATCATGTGGGAGACTTTCCCCTTGCTCTGTGTGAAGTGCAGACTGAGATTACTCTTTACTAGCCTAACTATTGGAAAAGAGCAATGCCACGCATTCATCTGCATGTTACTACAGAAGCCTTTATCCATACAATCAAGAGCTGACAGTGGCATGCTGCATGTGTGGAACCACCGTTTTCCACACAGCTACACACATCGTTCAACAACAACATTATTATTAGGGAGGTAATACCACTACTACCTTCCACTAAATGAAGAGGCAGTTTTATTCATAATTATGGGTTAAATTACCTAATTGTAGAAATTACTGTTTTCTATAATAAATATAAATTATATAAACCAATTTAGAATTCATGGATAATTTAAGAAATGGTTTAACATATGTCACGTATTACGAGCAAAAATCTGAAGAAGGCTCTGATGTGTTTTACCATCTCACTTCTTCCAGGAAGGAGGCACATGACATTCTGAAGTTATTCCCTGGGAACCTCTACGATAGCCTGAGGCCAGGCAGACTTCAGAAGAACTCGTTATCATTTATGCTCATGCTACTGAAGAATTCTTTATTGTGCGAGGCCAAATTAAATACTTTATCTCAGTCCTGAAAGAGCTTGAGAGACTTCATATATATCTTTAGAAAACTCCAGAGATCCTCTGGAACTGTGCGAGTTAAGACATCTGTAATTCAGTTGTACTCAAACTGTGTATCAACACCCAATGAATTTTTGGACAAGCATGTACATCAAAACAAGCAAACATTCAAGGAGTGCTTACTTTAGCAATGCAGTTATGATTCTCTATTTACACTACACTATTTTAAGAAATCAAATATAGAAGTTGCTTTTCAGTTCACAGATTTTGTGAATCAATTTTTGTTTGATCCTTGTTTTTATATTTTAATGTACCTTTCAGGCCAGCTTTAAAAGCATAACTCTGCCCAACCTATTGTTCATGGCAAAAGCCTGATTGTCCCACGTGCCTACTGCCATAGGAAAAAAAGAAAGAGAAAGTAGAATCATGGCAGAGAATGGGTAACAGTGATTTTTCTAACCAGCATTAGTTATTGTTAGTTATTATTAGTTATTATTAGTCATTGTTGCAGAAGGAAGGTCTTGTAGGGCATTGCTCCTTGTCTTGAGAAATCTCATGATCTCACTGAACATTTACAGGGCGTACATCACTGACTAGTGGTAGATGATCAGACAAGCCTTTGCTAAGTCACTCATCTGCTGTTTTCAATATCATTTGTGTAAGTAATTTTTAAAATAAGCTATGTTTTAACTCCTTATCAGTTTTGTGGGTTTTTTTTTGTTGTTTTGTTTTGAGTTTAATCCTTAACCACCTTTTTCCTGGTGCCTGCTAAGTCAGGAAAAACTTGGACTGATTAAGAACAGAAGCAGCATTAAACACGCACTGCATTACTGAAAGAGACATAATAATAAAAATGTTTTATCAATAGATAGCTACACTAAATAGCACAAGAGACAGAACATACACCCTGAGACCTCAATTACACAAATACTGGCGCATTCAAATTGCATAAGCTGCCAGAAATTTACTAAGGAGAGGTTCAACACATACAATAAAATCCATTCGTGTTACTGTATCTAGTCTGGGATTCTAGGGGAGATTAGAGTTTTCATAGCTGTCTTCTAGGATGGCTAAATGCAGTAAATATCTTTCAGAGTACATCTTGGTATTTCAGTCACAGGATTTACTGTAGTTGGTTTTGCTGTCAAGGTATATTTGTCAGGCATTTATTTTTCCTCTGCCCATCGCTGTTAAAAAGATTGCAAGTAGTTCAAAAGAACAATGGAAAAACAGCCAGAAAATTTGTATGACTTAATTAAAAGAAGAAATCAAAGGGATTATAGCCAACAAAGGAAGTTTAAACGAAAAATTTACTGCCTCTGCAAGTAACTCTCTGTGTAAGGTAATAAAATACCTAGCACTTGGGGTTCGTTGTGAGATGAATCGTATATCTCCTGCTGTATGCTGTTCACTGCACAACTCTTCCACACAAGTCCCTGAATAAAATCACCACCTTCAGCAGCTGTAGCTGGATCTTGTTTTAGGCTGAATAATATTTCCTTGATATTTCTTTCCATTGATACGAGACCTGTCTAGGCCGTCTGCCAGAACAAAATTCTGGATTCAATTTCCTCTTGTTTTTCTAAGTCACTGATGGCAGAAAAAAAAAAAAAGTAGATTTCCTTGCCCTCTGAGATGGAGACAGGTTTGGCTACTCTTCCTCACCCAGGAAACACTGATCATTCTATGATACTCACAGTTCTTCATTGGCTCTGATACATGAACAAATAAATATGAAAGTCTTTTTACTCAAATTAGGCTGAGAATGCAGAATTAAACATTTTTAATAGAATAATGAATTAAGAAATCGTGCTGAAGGTTTGAAAAGAATCACTGAGGGCTCTGTTACAACTGACAGTGAGCTATCAGAGAAAAAGGGAGGCCTCATTCAGAGCACGCTTAATTCAGACTTTAAAGAACTCAATACAAATCCGATAACAGACTCCTGGAGTTTTCACATTGATTTATGTAAGAGGCAGAAGAGGAGCCAGGGAAGAAAAGAGGTGGTCTAGAGACTAGTGTGCTAGTCTGGGATGTGCAAGCACCTGATTCATTTCCTACAGATTTAAGTGAACGTAGATCAGTCTTCCAGGCTTTCTGTTCTCTCTCAAGTAGATCACAGTCTATTTTTCAGAGATTTTATGAGGAAAGATATTAGAAAGATTGTTGGATTAAGTTCCTACAACTCTTAAAATCTGGAGTTCAGTGCTCAGAATAAAGAGGTCATGGTGCTTCCTTGGGCATTTCATAGCTCTGTTTTGTTTCAGCTTAAACGTACAGAAATCTTCCTCATTCAGAAGGAATAACATTTTGGTTAATTTTCCTTTAATTCTTACACACATACGACCACCTCTATAAATTTTAAATACATGTTTTATAGAAAAGTGTAAGAAAATGTAATGTTTTAGTTTAGTAGTTGCATTTTCCATGGTGTTTTGAATGAGTGAGTGAAGCACAAACATTCTAATTTAATATTTTGCATTGTAAAGCCTGCACTGAAATGTTTATGAGGAATACTTGTGAGGTCTGAGGGTCAGAGGAAGAGGACAGGGGTGTTCAGCAGGCAATATCTAATACTTATCTAGAGGATCAGCTCTAAGGCAAGCAGGTTTACTCACTGCCATCAGCTCTGGTACCAGCTGAGGTACCAAATTATAAATTTAATTTTATAGTTTGGATGGATACCTCTCTACAATGATGAGCATAAGATTTAGGTTTGAGTAATAACTAAGGTCAGTTTGGGACAGCAAAGACTGACAAGTCTGGTTTATTAGCCTGTCCCTAAAGGCTCACAAAGCTAAAATGAAGGTAAACTTATAAGGATGTTCCTGACGTAAGTACAAGTGAGACATGGTGATACTCATCCTGTAGCCTCTGGGTTTGAAGAATTGAGCTCTGCTCATTGTGTATAAACATTTTGCTGTTCTAAATGCTGACATTTATTCTGATTTCAGCCTCTTAGACCGTAACCCCTACCCATGCTCGGTATCAATGCCATTTGCCTCTGCTGACACTTGCTGCCATTCTGGGTCTGAAGTATTTCTAGAACCTGAAAGAATAAACTATTCCGTTTGTGTGGCTTGAAACCTGTCAGGAAAGGAAATCAGTGAAAGTTTAGGTGAGCAGTCACTTGCACAGTGAGGCAGTCCCACTGCATTATGGCATTGCACTGAGGCTGTCCCACCATTCAAGTCCCTTTCACTCTCCAAAAGCTTTTGTGTCTCCTCTTGGCAAGCTAGAGCACATTGGCAGGCAGAGGGAAGTGCATGTGCCTTGCTGCTTTACAGCTTTCTTCTACAAAACTTTCCCAATTAAAATAGAAGAAATATATAGTTCACTATGTAGCACTTTTTAAATGAATGCACAATTTACATGGTATTGTTGCTTCCAGAATGGGTCTCTTTGGAATACACAGTAGTTGTGATTTTCGGGGGAGTAAGAATACACGTAATATGGCAGTTGTAGCTAACAAACGATTTGACTCTGTCAGTTTTACTTACATAAACCAAGAAGGTTGCAGCAGAACTATGGGCAGTATACTTAAAAGAATCCTCACAGTTAGGAGCCTCATCTGACATTACATATCCCTGCTAGTAAATAGCTCTGGAACCACTTATCGCAACTTGCATAGTGTGCATATTAATGGCATAATTGCCAGAAATAGAGGGTATCTCAGCAAGCAGAGAACATAATGCCAAAAGAAAACACACGTTCACGTGGGGAGCGGTGCTGTCTCCCACCAGCAGCACCCAGTGCCATTGGAGGGCTGACAGCCGTCAGTGTCTGGACCGAGTCCAGGAAGAAGTGCAGTTCCCAGCTCCAGCAGGCTGCCTGCATGAATACACACACACACACACAGAGTTCTTGTGAAAGAAGGGCTTTGCATAAACCACAGACCCAGTCCTGGCTGTAATTAAACTGGCGTAACTGCCCCAACCTCTCTAAATGATATTGTTGAGGTTTATAAAAGTCAAACCAATAAGTCATAGTTACTACCTTATCCCTCATTTAAATGCTTTGTAATGGTAGTTCTCAGTGGCACTGTGCAGCAAACAGATCGACGGTATTCGTAATCTTAATGGGGCCATTAAGAATTCCAAATGCCTCAAATAACTAATTGCCAAGGCCCTCATCTTCTTCCTGCAGTTTTTACAGCCTTCCCAGCTGAGTTACCTACACTCAGTGGGTTTCATTTTGGGAATTAAATATATCTTAGGTGTTATGCAGACAAAAATAAAATTCAAGTCTTAGTCTCAAGAACAATGAATGGACAAGAGACATTAGAGATTTCTCAACAGGAAAGAACCAGGGAAGGAGAAAGAATGAGGCACAGGAAGGAGTAACATTGTGAGCCCTTCTCCACAGATAGGATGGCCCAAGTCAGAAAACATACTGATTCTCTAATCAATTAGAAAAGCTTTCGTTTATTTGGTTTTTCCACAGACAGAAGAGATGTCTTTCCTTCCCATGGTCTTCCCATTTCATGTGGTTCCCAATACCATCTTAACTTCTGAGGGAAGGACTTACCTTTGGAATGACAATCTTCAAGGTGTAACACAAGCGCAGTTCTGTAGTAAAGGCACCAGATGCACAAGAACACAGTACTCAACAGAAAAATAACGACAAATAAGAGGCTTTTTACAGGCTTTCCATGTAAACAAACGGCTCAATCTCACAAACAAACTAGGGTTCAGTATTCTATCTCTTTTTCGCTCATGATCAAGGTAATTCAGTAGCTACCAGGTCATTCAGTAGCAACTACTAAACTTTTTGCTGCATGTTTCATGCATATAGGACAGGAATTTTATTTAAATTTGTAGAGGACAAAGATCTGCAAGTAAATGAGCTTGATCTTCTCTTAACTAATAGCAGTCTGAGTGTAATGACAATCCAGGGGATGGTGGGGAGAGAAAAAGTGAAGGACCCTTTTGTGGAAAAACATCTCCAGATATCCCGCTATGCACGGCTCCCTGTGGACCAAAAAGTAACAGAAAGCTGGGGAACAAAAAGCAGAAACGTGCATGTTCTGACAGTTTGTTGTGCAGCTTTACAGAGTGTCCGTACAAACCCTTGCAAAAATACATCTTGGATTCTCATTTGTATTACAAATGCTGGACTAAGTGCATCCTTTTAAAAACATCCTTTTAACATCTTCGAATGTTGACTAGTTACACCAAATACGCGCTATTCACCAGAGCTTGTATTTGTCCTCCTCATCATTATGATTCTATTTATAAAACAAACAAACACAGCAACCTTCCTTACAAGTTTTTGTTAGAAGTTAATACAGAAATACAATAACCCCCAGCCAAAGCAGCACTGTACAAAGAGAACTGTGTACAAAAATTTATCCTCCTATTAGCTGAAACCAGCAAGAGCAAACTGTAAACATCTCTGCATAATTTTTGCATTTTACAATGAGAGTTTCGCTGATGTTCTTGTTGTGGTTCGTATTATGTTCACATCTTACCCACTGCTTCCCAGAAGACAGACTCAGTTCAAGTGTAACATTACCACATAAAGTTAATGCCTTTTCCAGGCCTCCACAGATGCTATAATTTAAATTATCATGGGCAGGGTCATAATGCAGAGTAATCACAAATGAAATAATTGACATAGAACTAAGACATCTGTTGTTTTGTAACTTATAAGAACCTCCCACTTCTTCTGCTGGGAAAACTTATCTAATTTATCTCTTCTGTATTCAAGAACTATAGGAATCACTAGGAATCTTCTCAATGACGCCAATGGGGTTTGAATTAATCCTCCTTATTTACAATGAAATCTAGCCTGTCAAGTCCCTCTAGTAGTATTTCATACAATATGCAAACTCAATGTGTTATGTGGTTAGAAGATTAAGTTCTTATGAGGACATGGAAGCAGTGAAGATGTAAATATTGGAACTAATTTAGTAAAGCACTTAAGTGCATGCTTAATGTTAAGCATATGAGTAACCCCGTTACTTTTAGCTGATTTCAAATTAAGCACATTTTTATATTCCAGTACTACTGGAAGCACCACTACAATCAGTATTCTGGAACCAGCTCAGAGAGATAAAGTTTTTCTATCATAAAAGGATCAGTGAGACAAAGAAAAAAAAATTTAACTAGATTTACAGTAGAAGAGAGAAATGCTGTCAGGGCAGAAAGCATTATTTGCTTTCACTGTTACATTTCCTTTGAGATACAGCTGTCACCCAAGTGTTTTTATATCTTGCAGGCTTTATTCATGTTTTTATTTTATTCCATTTTTTTTTTAATAATCACATCCCCTGGCTTCTTATCTGTGCTCCTTTTTATATTCCCTCCATACACTCTGTTTACTATTCTATCCTGCTTTTCCTGAGAACCAGATGAGAAAAAGGCAATGTAAAATTTGTACTGCACCAGTCCTGCAGCTCCTAAGCTTTGTGATATAAATTTTGTTTGTGGAATGCTTCAGCCTCATTATATTTACCTTCCTTTACTGATGCTGGGTATTTGGCAGCTAGAAGTTATAAAGGTTGGCCCATGTACAGCCTCCTAGAGCGTGCATTCCTGCTCTGTCACTTGGAACTGTGGCTGCTCTAAGACTTATTCACTCATTTGCACTTTCTGCATATGCTGTTGTTGGTTCCTAAACGTAGCTTTCACCCTCTTATTAAAGGCTAATATACTTTTCTAGTAAGTTCCATTACCCCAGAATCTGAACACGTTTCCTAGGATCTGAGCAAAAACCTTCACTGAGGTAACAGCTCCTCCTGTGTTTGGGGACTTGCAGAAGGTTATCAGAGAGAGCTGCCAGGGAAAGCCAGGGTACTGGGCTCTGCAGCCCAAGGGTGATGCCCAGGTGCAAGACTGTCATCGTCTTAGTATCATCTGTGAGGATTCTGGAGGAGAATACCTCTCTCTTTGGAGAAGTACAGCATTGAACAGCATTTTAGTTTCCCACCAGCAATCAAAAGTAGAGATGTTAAATAAAAGAACTGCAAATGCTGACATACAAAGGTCCACAATTCTCACTGGGAAAGATTAGACTGACCACTTGCAAGTTCCTCACTCAGACACCTGCACTGCATTCACTGTACAAGCTTTTAAAACTCTCAGCAGCTTGAGAGGTCAAAGAAATGCGGCTCTGAAAGTTACACCCCTCCTCTTTGCAGAAACACCTTTGGAGGATTCATTTCCAGGGCTGTCTGAATATACTGCACCCAGGAAATTCCTGACATCACCATTACTTACAAGTTTTCATTTTACTGGAAAAAAAGCAGTTGAAAATGAGGGAGTTTCGGGAGTTCATGTGAAAGAACTTGATTTAAAAACATGAAAACTTCTGCCCTCTTCACGAGCAGTAGAATGCAGATGATACATGAAAGGAATATAAAGATTCTCACAAACAATTGAATTTTCTTGTAAACAAGGGAAGTTTATCAGAGTTAGTATGACAGAGATGCTCAGTTCTTAAATACAAAATGTCAAAATCTTGTCTCTTTTAGAATGATGTTTTGGTTTAAATCTGGCAATTTTGCAGGAAACCCATCTCTGTTAAAGCTCATCCTGGCTTCAGTGCAGGATTATCCAATGCTGCTTCAAAGACAAATCTCCTTATGCAAACTGAATTTTCCACATTTCTCATAATTGCATATTAATACTCAAAAACTGGCTTAAGGTACATTAAGATAAGTGATGGTATATAAACACTGTATGATATATAAATCCTGTAGATCTTATCATAGCAAATTTATTAAATCTTTCAGAAATAGGCCAAATATATCCCATGGTAATCCAATTTCAAAATAAATTGCATCACTTAACAAATTAAAGGATATTCAAGAAGGTCTTCAAAAATGAGCCAAAATTACATTAGCAGCAGCAGCTGCGATAACTTCATTTATTTAATTTTATTTTTAATTTTGGCGACCTATCTTTGTAGCTAAATTGAAAGATCTGGGATTTAGTTGGCTGAACTTTGAAAAGCTTCATGATCTTTTCTTCCTTTCCAGAGACTCATTTACAGAGATTGCTTCCTCCCCATTTTTCTGCCCTTTCGAGTATTTGGAAATGATACGCAGAAGCTGACTGTATAAAACAGGTAGCAAAAGTCAGAGATTTAATATTCTGTCAGAAGGACCCAGATATGGCTGTCAAATGAGGAACTCCATCAAGAGATAATATTTTCACTGGAAGTATTCATAATTATCTAATTAAAATACCAAGACAACATTTGCATAACAATACTAGAAGTCATATACAGGTCTTTGAAAAAAAAAAGTACATACAAGGCAGATAACACATACACATTCGTATGGTAGAAAATCTGCACTTTATAGAGAACATCAGACTTGCATTAAACAGTTCCTTGTGACAATACATTAAAATGTATTTAAAGTGAAGTATTACCCAATGTTTTAAAATTTATGAAGTTAACAGTTGGTGTTTTAATTTTCCCTGCCATCTTCCATTCCTTCCTTCCAGTGCAGAGTAAGGAGGTAAGCAGCCCTGCTATTGGGTACCTTATCATTTCCTGAATCCCACACACGAGGCCAATGACCAGAGTGGAGGGTATATAGTAGATGTACTGACTTTAGCCATTGTAAGTAGTTTTCTTTCAGTTTTAATGGACAGGTTTACCTCTTCATATCATTATATTGGTGCAAAGGCCTAAACAAAAGCAAACAAAAGATAGAGACACAAAATGCAATTAAAACTGCAGTTTAAAGACAGCCTGCCTGCTATTTATTTTATTACCTTGCATACTAATGCTAACCCGCTGCATCATTCAGCTGGAAGGGTAAATGTGGGATCTATTCAGCTCTTGGAATTGCCCCTAATGCACTGCAATTACTGAAACACCTGATTTGAATGATTTCTCTGCACTTTGCTCAGTGCTCAACAGAACAAAATTTCGCCCCCATCTACAATGTTAGTAATCTAAATATAATGGTCTCAAATTTGTAAGAAGCTGTGGGCTTCTCGCTTCTCTTCAATTAGCATCTCCATCATGGAATAACTCAGAACACGAGATTTGTAAAACTTTTTACTGATGTTATACGCATTTTTAAAAAGAAATTGATTTGGAGTTGGGCCAGGCCCTCTCTATTCTGGAGATCAGCCTGCAACTGCCTTCTCATCCGTGGCATAAAGCAACTGAGATGCATCCCAGCCTATCACCTACATTTCTTGCTGGTACTAGCAACAGTTTTGGTAGATGCATTGCAAAACCAAGGTGTTCAAATCTGCATACAGCAAGCCCAACCCCATGAGTTTACCAAACGTTTGTATAGTTGATGTTCTGAAAATGAGTCTGAATGCACAGAGCTGCACAAATGGCGCGGCTTGTCATGGCACCTACAAATACCTTACATTCAAGGTTCTTTCTTTCTGTACGGGATGGACAATCTGGCTGGCACTTGTCAGTATATTATGTAAATGTGCTAATCTGCATATGCAGATATTTCATCTGT
Organism: Numida meleagris; assembly: GCF_002078875.1. Lineage (NCBI taxonomy): Eukaryota > Metazoa > Chordata > Aves > Galliformes > Numididae > Numida > Numida meleagris. The sequence goes on along the minus strand of NC_034422.1, from coordinate 3,038,604 downwards.
AGCTTCCTCCATGCTTAGGTCTATAAACTTCAGGGTGCTTATAGCCACAAAAAAAAAAATTACTTTCCAGCCACCATGAAGTTCTTCAGCCAGTTAGTAAGTATTTTCACGTTTCCAAGGTGACAAAAATATATATCATACACACTCCATAGCCTAGAAATTGGATCACAAGGTACTGGACCAAGACCAGAAGCTATTAACAGCAGAAATGGAAAAGTTTAGTCATGCTGCTTTACCTCCACTCTCAGCTTACCTATAAGGACCTGTTCTATGGTCAAGAAAGCTTCCTGCTGCTTCTTGGCATGTGTACAACGAAGTGTCACCTAGTGCCCAGAAGTGACAGTGGTGCAAATATGACTTGGCTGAGCTTAGTAAATTACTGCTTCGGGAGCACCCACTAATCTGCAAATGCTAGCAACTTTTGGGTCCTACTGAAGGACAGCAATAATAAGCAGCAGCAAATCCCACCCCATGTGTCTGAGAGGAAGGTCTCAGAGATCAAAAAATTGCCTAACTTGCCCTTCAAAACCACAATGAATTCCTTTTAATTTACATGGGAGCAGAAATATATTCATTTGTAGTGATTCTAGTGTTATACGTAAGTATTTTCTATTCTGACATGTTCGTTAAGAGAAGTTGTGACTTCCTGGTACAGATTTGGTCAAAACAAGGCTCCTTGCCATGCTGTGTGAACTGAAAATCAATTGCTAATAATTTTTACAAAATATTTGCTTTCTACGTCTCACTGGGCTGCAGCTGGTGGCCGAAGAACTTGTGCATTGTTTGTTTCTCGTTTGGATGAGTACTAAATCTCTTCTGTCTCAGGTGCAGTGCATAGATACTCGTATTTCTCCTGATCCTGGCAACATGTTGCTTCAAATTTTCCAAGAACCAATGAAATGCAGCAAAGTGACGCTGTTCAAAAGGAATACAAACCACAAATACGGCTCAAGGATATTTATTTCTCAAATGCAGAAGAAATAGAACAGTCTTCCTAGAACAAAGTCCTGCCTTAATAAGTATCACCAGCCGCTTCAAAGAAAGATGCAAAAACCTTGACAAAACAGAGTTATGGAAAATGGTTTTAAAATCCTTTCTTATATTTCCCTCCTGGCTGTTACTTAGCTCATGGCACGAATCTCTGATGATTAAATTTTCTTTTACAACAAAAAAATCTCTGCCTGAAGGAGTGGATGCTTAAATTAATGTGAACAAACTTCTGTTAACTGAATCTCTTGGGAGCAAGCCTGGCATGTTTATTCTATGGATGCAAAAAGCTCTCCTGTTTTTGTCTTATGGATTTACCTCCTATGTGTGTGTACTGAAAAAGAGAAACATGGTCTCTTCTCTTTCATTGTTATTCATCGCCTCCTACAACATTTCTATTAATCTTTTTAATGACCAATTGCAGATTAATTTGTTCTGATGATCTAAAGTTGGGGAAAAAATGCACAACATTCAGTGTTCTGCAGAATTTCCATGTATTTAATCATTTTTTACTACATTTATAAAACTTTGCTCTTACTAGAATTCCTTAAAAAGCCACTTTCTTCTCGAAGGCAGCTAGATAACAAGCCCACAGTTTGAAATTCCCTATATAATAGCTCCTGTTGGAGAAATATACCTGCGGCTGATTTCTTAACTGTTGTGATTTCATGGATTAAAAATTACTTTAAGCATTTGGTTTTCTAAAAAATGTGGCTGGGGACACAGAGGTAAGAAAAAAATTGGCATTAGTGTGTAAATTGACATTTAGCTTGGGTAGAAATTAACGAGCTCCATCCTGTCAAAGCCTGAAATTGCCCACGAGCTCTCCTAGAAGATGCTTCAACGAACGACTGTGAACAATTTCTAGCTATATATATATATTTAAAAAAAAAAAAAAGCTTCCACAAGCTCCATTAAAACTTCTCTTCAGGCTCTGAGCATTGCTAATCATGAGATCAAGTTTTACTCCAGCTGCTGCTGTGATCAATGGCAGGGAAGGTACAAATACCTCAACCCTCCACTCTCCACATCTGTAAACAAAAGCGTGACTCTTCTAGGTCTTGTGAGAGCCAAACAAACAGTAGATCGGACTGTTTCCTTGACACGTGCTCATTCGGATGGTAACACATCTATTTCTGCTGTGTGCAGCAGGTGAAAATGTCAAAGATGGCAGCCTGCTTTAACATCTTTGTCTCGTGCAGAGAAAGAGAACTGTATTGCATGTGAAGTACTTGGTTTGCTATTCTATTTAGTCTTGGATGACAAGTGTTCTGTAGCTATATCTGCTATAAAAATGCTTTCTAACGAATGGAGAAGAGATTCGATCTTTATAGTGGTACCATTAAAGGGATTGCAGCCCAAGTCCTTCTCAAATCTCTTTAGAAACACTTTGAAAGAATGATGCAATTCTGAAGGTCCCATTATTCAGGATAGCAGTGCAGTAGAAGAGGTCTTGAATGACCTACAGAAGTGAATGGTCCTGAATGCCCCAGAGGGAAGGCTATTGATGCTTGAACTTTTGCACTCAAGGTTTCCTCGCTCGCTATTATTTGAATGCTTGCGAAAGGCTGATCTCATAAATATTGGATTCTCTGCGATATTAATAAGAGATGCTATGATCTGGCAGGGCCGTCTGTAGGGGATTGCTAACTGTGCCTTTGAAATAGGTCCCTGAAAATGAAATGGCAACACTTGTCAGCTGCCTACATACATTTAATGTGACAGGCAGCCATCTAAGTGTGCCTACAAAATTTGTGCATTTTAACCCCATGGAAGAACCAGGAGCCATCATGCCTCTCACAGAGGTGTTCCAGAGACGTTCATTGATCTCCACCACAGGCTGTCACAGAACTATTAACCTAATCAGCGGAAGGGAAGTATCCCAGGTACAACGTGTCACTAGCTCCTCCGGAATGCCTCCAGCTCTGACATCTTTTAAGAATGGAGTTTCTAAAGCCCAGCGTCCCAAACACGACAGGCTTTCTTGTAGAAAAAGAATGGGAAAGACTCTTCTAAGAGAAGAGCAAGTGTTTGTGACAACCTTCTCGAGCTGAAAAAGGCATATGTTGGAAACTCTGACAAGTTGCCTTTTTTCTTCCTTGAAGAAGAACAAACTTGTCTCATTCTATTCTTTTCTTGGTCTTGTTCCCTTTAAAGTGACAAATGAATAAATAAACAACATCTGGGTTGCAGAACTGCCATATGGGAAAGCCTTGGTACCGAAGCGTAGAAGGGCCCCTAGAGAATGTTCAGCTGACAGAGAGGAGAAATTTGAACAGCAAGTGGCTGCGGGTGCCCTCCCTGAAGAAAGGGGCTCCCGCTCGTCCTTGTGTCTAGCAGGAAGCTTGTCACACACACAGCATCAGGGCTGGGCTGGAGCGACAGCCATCCCTCACTGCTCTGACAGAGACGGGCAGGTACACGGGGAGCGCATCTCCAACAGGCCGGCTGGGAAACGGCTCGATGGACACACGGCATGCCCCTGCTTGCTATTCTCTGCCAATTATTGTTGAATACAGCTCCGCTTTAGACACACATTAAAGGTTTTTATACCAGAGCTTTAAACAGCAATTCATTATGTGGTTTATTAGACCTGAAATGCTGTTTCACAGTCAAATTGATTTAATGCTGATCTTGCCTTTTTCTTTCTCAACTGCAAGCTTGCATGCTCACTTTCTTGTGCCGGCACCAGCGTGATATATTGGGCCCTGCAGCCAGATTAATCAGGAGTCTGATTAAGCTGAATGTTAATATTTTGCTGCTTTGGGGCCAGATCAGTTTCCTGAACTGAGTGATTTCTTGGCTGCACAAAGCTTAGTGCTGGGAGAAGGGAGAGGACTAGATGACAGTGTGGGCTCCCTCTGCCCTTCTCAGCAGCACTGCAGACATACATGGCCCAGATCCCTTTGAGAAGCCCACCGTGTAGTGTCACGTTCGTCACGGAACCCTCTTAAATCTGATTATTCGTTTAAGACCCAAATGCTGTGCTAGAACTGCACCGAAATTACTAGTGCTTCCTTTGCAAGCTTCACAGCTGAATTAAAATGTAACTTATATGTGGGTGAAGAGGGGAGAATGAACTTTAGCATGTGAGAGATTAGAACACTTATATTCTTTAAAAAAAAAGTAGTCATCGTTCATCTGCTTATTTTATTGGATCATCAATTCAAAAATGTTTTAAGCATGAATTGAGATGAGTTCTGGATCACCATTCATTGTAAAACCAACAGGAATCTCTCAGCCATAACTAGCAACTGAATTGAGATGTAGGTAGGAAAATAATATTTAGAAGTTAAACTCTTTGACAGAACTTTCATTCAGATAATTAGGTGTAAATGTTAATTTCAGGCATGAGAACCGTAAGATTAGGTTATATCTTATTTCGCTTGTTTTCAGCCTACTATGACGAGGTAACAGGCTTTTAATTTCTTCTCCACCTGTTATCTGCTTCTCTGTTCTAAATATCTGAATCATAGGATCTGTTCCCCTCCCAGTAACACCACAATAATGATTATGATGTCAATGGGAGTGTTAAATTCATTCAAATTGTTCAATGACTTGAGAACTTCCTTAAGGCTTCAGTGTGAAACTGTGTCACTACAAAAGAGCTGTATACCCATTTTACTTTGACATCGATGGGTAAGAGATTAAAAACACTTTCAGTTTGGCCTGATTTTTTATTATATTTAATATTTTATTGTCCATTCATTTATTTTAGGCTGATGGACCAGAGTAGGACCAGAACAAGGTTATCTCTGAGTCCATCTGAAGAACAATACATTGCTGTCAGTTTTATTTCCCATTTTTTCCCCTAGCTGACCTAGTTGTGCACTCTGGTTTCATTGCTTATTATTTATATGATATATAATGCATGTTTATGACATAAAATTATATATATTTATATATATATGAATTAGAGAGATTATAGATTTCACTTTCTTGGCCACCTGACTGCATTGTAGCTCACAGGTTCTTCATTCATATGCTGCCAAACCCTCAGCAGTTCAAGTATCAGATACCTAGGTAATAATGCCCTGTAATTATGAAAAATTGGAAAAGGGATAATTTACAGACTAATTTTTGCTCATGGGCATGAAGAATTGAATGGTGCTGCTACTGCACCTTTGTCACTGCTATTAAGTATAACCTCAACCATTCCAGCACAGCACTGCTCGTTCCTTCCCTCCAGCATCCAGATAATTCCCTCTTCCACTGAAAGATCAGTGGTTTCTCTTCCTTTAGATTGTGAGCTTAGTTCTTGCAGTCCCTCCATAAGTCAGTCTGCACGCAGGCTGTGCCATGTTTCTAGATAAAGCTGCCTTGCATTGGGCTGGCTCTAGAAAGAGTGCCCTGTTCTTCTGTCTGCTGCATCTCCTGGGTCAGAGACGGTTTGATAACCACAAGACCGGCCAGCAGTGAGCCACAAGCAATGAGGACGTGCTCAGCTGGAGTCAGGGCTCACCTCTGCCCTGAGCTACCTGTTTACATGCACAAGCTTAAAAGCTGGGCCTGAACCCAATCTCTTAAAAGCACATTTGAAATTAGTTACAGTTTTCCTGCGCCATCATCCATGCAGAACATATCCTGAAATGCTCTCATTATAGTTCAGTCTAAACAAATTGGCTTTATAATTTATTGTTATTTCTGGTTTACAGAAGAGTAACTCACAAAGTAAAATGGAGATGATAACAAGAAAGTGTCTTCTCCAGCATCACTTCATGGACTCTTAAACATTTCAATACTTCTAACTTCTGCTTCATATTTGGAGAATGTCTGTTTACATTCCAGCAAACCTAATTTTATTAAGTCTGACTATAAACTATGAATTCATTTATGTCAGTCAGGTTTTGTGTGATATGCAGTGCCATTAAATTGATGGAAACAAAGTCAATGAAATAGTTTTTTGATGTGGTATTTTTCCTACCCCTGAGATAAAAAGCTTTCTTTGTTCAGTTTAGCAGTGCCTAAGAGTCGCCCAATCACTGCCAGTACATGATTAAAAGGAAGGAAATACTGTGAAATGCCACTAGGAGGTAGTGCAATCTAAGATTGAACACAAGGCTCTTGGGCTGAATTCCAGCCTCAAAGAATTGCTGGTGATGAGATTTGTTTGCGTGCAGACCGCAGTCATGAAGCATACACACCTTCCATATTCTCATATAAATGGAAAAATGTGCTAAATGATGCACTGGCATCACTGCAGTGTACGTGGAGGACAAAACCTAGCCCAGCTTCACTTCTTCTTCCCCTTCCCAACACAAGCATCACATCACGATAAGCCAACACACCTACAGGGCACACTAATGTGCATTTGGAGATCACTGAAGGGGATCAGTGAGCATGCAACCAAGAGCAATGCAATATCACCAGGAAAAGGGAGGAAGTCTTTAGGCTGAATTCCTGGAAAATTTTCTAAGGACTGTGATACAGACTCCAGGAGAAAACAATGGGAAGCCTCCATCAAGGCTTAATTAGGAGGCCAAAGCAACAGAAAAACATGGAGTAATGCTTCATGCAGAAGAGAATAACTGATTTGATTCAGTGCCTTCTTCCCTCTCTGCTCTGCTGTCTGACAGAGCATGAAAAGTCTGTGTCCCTGGCTGGGTAGGTACTTGTAAGAAGGGCTGAGTCTAGAATGCTCTGTCCAGTTAACTGCAAAGTTTCCGGGAGCAATCAAGGTGGTAGTGGGCAAAATGCTGCTGCTTCTGGTGAAGTCTGAAGAAGAAAAGGTGCTCACCTCTTCCCAGGCAGCAAGAGAGCAAGTGGAAAGCTGTGGGCAGGCAGCACTCCTGGCAGCAGCTTCCAGATCCAGAGGGAGGTCACCTGCATGCCCCAGGCTGGAGAAGGACGGAGCACATCTTCAATTTATAAAGCGTGGTTGCATGTTTCTAGGCATACATGCATATTCATAAGAACTATTAAAAAGAAGAGAAGATAATGCAGATAATTCTAAGTACTGCTAATCCGTGACATAAATACATCTAGTAATGAAAGAGAAACAGAGAAAACCAAGCAGTTTTTTCCTCCCAGCAGACGTCCTTGAAATTCCCTCAAATACTTAAACCCCATTCTAATAGTTTACCTTATCAACCCTGTCTCGCAGGGCAGGGAAATGCATTTTTCAAAGGTTACTGACATGCTGTAGAATAGAAATCTAAGGGGATCCTGTCAGATTCATATGGTTAGAAATGAATAGGGCAATCTTTATAGTGCTGTATTCACTAAAACAGATGTGATACGTTTATCTGTGGCCACATATATATACAGTTTATCAGTGCAATTACAGGTAGGGAAGATTATATTTATCTTCACTTTCCTGTGAATTGGAAAAGAAGGAAATTATTTGTCTTCTAAAAGACTTGAGTGGAAATTGAAGACCTACCTGTTGTGATAAATAAGATTTTTTTTTATTCCCAACTATCAGGAGAGGCATGGTAAGCAAACAGGATTAAACTATGCAAATAAAATGCATTTTAAAACAAAATCATATTTAGTTATTTTTTTTAAAATCTACACAGTAGAAATGAACGTATTTTTAGTTCTTGGCATACAGCCACTTCCTTCTCCAATATTCTGCTGCTTGGTGTATTTCAGCAAATGGCATACAACTCTGTGCCAGGGCAAGAAGAAAGACGTGTCCCTTACCAAGAAAAGTGAACAGGCAGCACAGAGAGGTGGAGGACTCTCCCCTGGAAATATTCAGAACCCACCCGGATGCTTTCCCATGCAACCCTCTGTAGGGAACCTGCTGTAGCAGAGGGGTTGGACTAGATAGCTCCAGCGGCCCCTTCCAACCCCCACAGTTCTGTGGCTGTGTAAGTGCAGCTGGCCAGTAACAACTGCCATATTGGAGGCTTGTTTTAGCCTCTATCTTGAAAGCATTTCTCAATCCAGTAGACTTGTGTATCAGTGTAACCTACCAGGCTCTGTAGCCTGTTTGGCTACAGAACATTCTCTTATTTTGAGGTCAGCACAAAACTTGCTGATAGCTGTTAGAGAAAATGTTCTGTTCCCAGTTTGCTGCACATCAAAATATACCTCTTTGAGTAGAGATTATTTTCTTTGCCACTTTCTGTTGGTCAATATCTCCTTTGCCATAACATGTCTACCCACCTCGTTAAGAATATTCTGCTGCTGCATCATTTTCAAAGATTAAATAATTTCTTCCCTCTCCCAAGTGGATGTATGTGGATAAAACTCAGAAGGGAGAAACCTACCACTGTGGCACTGTGAGATTCATCTTTCTGATAATGATAGCATAGTTGAAAGAGAAAAAGCATAGAGTAAGATGAGAAAGAAAAATCCTTTGTAAGTGATGACAGACTAATAACTGTGCCGTGCCTATATGCAGAGGCAACATATAGAGCTGCCTTAGCAATCTCATACTGAAAATGTATGAGCAGTGAAAGGCACAAAATGTGAGAGGAGACGGTATTGCCAATTGATCTTCCTCCTTAGACATACCCCATAAAGCGGGCACTAAGGTGATACAGTGAGGACCAGGCTCTTTGCTTTATTCCATGAAATATGAAGGGCAATTTTCTGAATGAAAGTTACTCACCAGCTCTTCCAAATGCATCACACAATTAAAAGCCATTACAGCGTGCTTGCATCCAGAAAAAACATTGAGTTTTACTTCAAGACACTTCACCAGATGAAAACTCAGAAGAAACCTGTTAATAAAACCACGTGAAAGAAAAGGTATCCCAAGGACTTCTGAGAGGAATAGCAGCAAGTACTGGATGTCTGCACTGGAAATGCTTCGGCAGGGATACCGATGTCAGTATCTCTGTACCTGCAAGATGTGCTCTTTTCTGGCGTTCAAAAGTAAGCAAAGTACCATTCAAAGGTGAGCGAAGTAAGGGGTCAAACTGCTCAGTCATCTCCTGAGATTTTCAGGCATCTGCTTTCATATGAATTATAAAGGTGCTGCCCACATGTTTTTAGATATCCTTTCAACTCTTTAAAATCAGAAGTGACATTTTAATTTACAGTGAAATTTTATAAAGCGTGTTATTCAAGCAGATTTTAAGACTGCTTTAAATAGCTTTGACCCAAGAACTTTAGCCTATTAAAAAGTTCTAAGAGCTAGGAGCTTCTCTGTGTAAAAACTTCTCACTTTTACCTGCTCGCATTAGATGAGCCCTGTAAGGCTCTGTGAGCTTGTTCCATGTGGCAAGCTGCAAAACCTCAGCACATAAGTAATGCATTTGTTTACCGTTCTCACTTCTTTAGTCAGTCATTCGGATGGCTTTGTTGCTGTTATGTATATTGTAGGTTTTGTTGCAAATGCTTTTAGGAGTCAGCTCGTGAAAGCAAATGCTTTCTGAGAGGAACTTGCAACATTAAGGAGATATATATTCCTCCATAAAATGTTCATTTAAGAGGTTCTTGAAGCTGGAGTTACCCAGGGATTCTGAACTTAGTCCAAGAGACTCCCTTCAGGATTTCCTGGCAACAACCTTCTTCAATAAACCTGAAATTCATGGGTATGTACACAAGGATGCTTGGGGTTCAGACTTTAAAGCGGCTCCTTTGATGCTTGAGGGTAGGCAGCTTGAGGCAACACTTTAAAGATCTCCAGATTTCAAGGCATTCTGGGTTATACTTGTTTATAACAGCTAAGTGACCAGAATTTCAGGTAAAGCTACAACGCCAGTTGGTCGGTGAAGGTGATAAATGAAATTTGGATCTAAGCTTGTGAGCTAAACCACATGGGGTTTTTAGGCCCGGCCTGCGCAGAGGGAGCAGTGTCTGTACCACTGGGAATTTGTAAAGTGGGCGCTTCTATGACAGCCACACACTGGAAAGGATTTGGGGCTTTGTCATGTCATACATTATGCATCAGACATTCTACAGAGGCTTTTAAAGCAACGTGAAATTTGAATGAAATATGTCATGCACTACTAATTTAGGAAATTCCTGTGCTATGTAAGCTTCTCCCTCTGTATCAGATCAGTATGACTGAAGACTATTGGGAAAGCCAAGATCTAGCTGATGGGGCAAAAGGACTTATGCAGAAAGTTTGTTATGCTTTTCTGGAATGGCTTTTGTGAGGGTGGGAGCACAGTCATATGTTCAATACACCGCTCTTAAGTGTCAGAAGCTGATGCTATTGAAGAAGTTTGCTGCTACACCAGTACATTTGTCATCTCCTGGATATCCCAGACCTTGGCTACACTTGAGGGAAATATGACTGATGGCAATGAAACTATTTGCAGCAATATGTTATTGCCAGCAGATAATAACAGAGTTGTCTATCTCCCCACAGGCATTTCCCATGTATATAAAGACATTTGCTATGAGTGACTGACTTCTCTAGAGGAGCCTGAATACTTTCTGTACTCCTGCTGGGAGATGTTCTGCCATACCAAGAAAACTCACTTTGACATGCATGGGAGCAGGTCTAATTTTACAGAATAACAGAACAGCAGAGGTTAGAGGGGACTTCTGGAGATGATCCAGTGCCAACACCCTGCTCAGGGCTGGGCTGAACAAAGCAGGTTGCTCACGGTCTTGTTCACTATCTAAAGGGATCACTTGCTCTCCGTTCTCAGGCTTAACTCATCGTTCTGTTCCTCCATATAGAACCTTTACAGTGAGACTGCTGCATAAACTCCCAGTGCTAATCCAAAACTGGGTTGTGCATCTGCTGAAGTCTCCTGTAGGGAACAAGTGGGAAGAAATCCCTGAATACACACGGAGGTGGAGAAGGAGAGAGGATGATAAAGCATTCACAAGCAAGATATTTCCATGTCCTGTCCTGGCGATATGCACTGGAAGATGCCCAGTGGAATCTCCCTAGAACTGATTTTATTGCTCTGATCATCGGAGGGCTAACCATGACTCTGTAGAAGCTTTTTCCCTTCTGCAGGAATTATGTGCTGTTCAGGCAGGAGTATCCACACATCATTGGTTTTATATTCCTCATTCAAGCTGACTACACCAAATCCTGCTGAACAAATCTCTAGCACATCTCTCACTCTCCCTCTGTCTTGATACTTAAAGATTTTATTTGGTTTCTTATCGTCATGTTTAATTCCATGCTGTCAAGATTGTTTTGTCTTAATTGCCGTAGATTTCTGTGTAAACAGCTTCATTGTACCCTTACGCTGAGGATGTGCAGTTTTAAAAGTGATTTTTGTCTGAGTAGAAGTTAAATGTTGTATCAAACCTGCTTTAGAACACATCTTTTAAGAGAGTAGACTTCAAACTGAAAACGAGTTGCTACAAACCCACACAAGACAAAACTCAGCCATGATAATCAAAATATGTAAAACGAAAAGATGTGTGGCAGAGGAAAGCATAAAATGCAAATTTTTGTAAAGAAGGCTTGAAAAATTATGCAAAGTAGGTTTTTATCTATATGATCCATTCTAATTTTATAGCTGACAGCTTTCATATAGCCATTCAAAAAATCTTTTATGAAAAAAGTGCCCTTATTGTACACTCTTATGCTTCTGGTCCAAATTGCAGGCTGATGTAGGTGAAGGAAGCCTTTAACTTCAGTGCCTGAAGTATGATTTCAGTGTAGACACTAATGCATGCTATTTGAGACTAGAGCAAGAGACCACCCGTTAGCCAGAACACAGCAAGAGAAACACAGTGGATCACACAGATTGCTGCAGGCTCTGGCAAGCACTAATTACACAGCGGTGTCCGGATCAGGTCAGATCAAAGGGCCGCGCAGCGTGGGAGTCTGTCTCCAGCAGTGAGTGCTGAAGAGCACAGGAGCAAGGCACCCGCAGCGTGACACTGCTCCCAGCTTCCAGGGATCCGCAGCTCAGGCACTTCTGCAGTTGGAGGTGTTATCACTGGTTTTAGCAGCCTGAGATGGATTTTGCTTCCTTTTTTTTTTAATCTCATAGCTCTTCACATTTCCAAGATAGCTTCCAGCTAAAGTTACTTAGAAAATTACCCAAACCATGGGCACTCTTATTTGACAGGTTAGTAAATGGAGACACAACCTTCTGAGCTGTGACCACCTCAAGCACCTGCTATAGAAGGAATGAGGAGTCTTTTACTAAAAAGGGGTTCTGCACTGTACCTCTGGTCTTCTTGAATATCTTTCCCATTGGCATTTAATCATATTTGAACACAAACATGTGAAATGAAGATGCCTTGTTTATGATTAAGGTACTTTTGCAAATGGCAGTCTTTGTAAGCAATATATTAATATTAATTTCTAAACTTGCTTCTAGATCAGTTAAGCTACATCAAAAAAATTGACACTAATGGTACCAGAGCTACGGAATACACGTGTTGAATATTTTATATTGTTGATTTAATATCTGGAAATTAAGGAAAATGAGTTAAGCTGTAGTTAGGAACAGAAGTAGGCCATATCCTGTATATTTTTAACTCATTTTCCAATAATTAGAGCAGAGGGTATGCTTAGTTAGGCATATAATTAAGCAATAATACCCTAGTGATTCAGTAAGCACTACTGGTGGTTTGCTAATTAATGTCTTCATAAAATCTAATAGTAATTCTCTTATCACTTTGATCAATGACTTATTGATCTTATGTGAATAGACCTGAAGAGATAACCATTACTGATCGCACCCATCTAACCTCATTTGAAACATAAGCGTTGCATTTTTCTAATAAAAACTGGCCTTTTTCACGTAGCATTTTCAACTGTACACAGCAGTGCATACTTTTATCAACATACTGATGTTACTGAGAAGTCGCATGAAGACAGACAATGTACAAAAGCAGAAAGAGAGCGTACCAGATTGAATTAATTCTTGTTGGATAAAGCCATTGTATGCAAAGGGTACGTAGATTTAACAGGCCCAGTATATCAACCAGATTCTCACCACATCAACAAAAAAGATCAGAGATTGTGCAGGAATCAGTCAGGTGAGTACGGATATTTACTCCTCTCTTTTGACCCAGACTATCTCTTAGGTGCTGTGCAGAACAGAATTCTTGGGGGATTTCAGTAAAATAAATACTTATAAGAGCCATCCAAGAGGACACAAATAAAATAGGAAGAGTCAGCAAATCTCTCAGTGCTCATACAGCTTCCAGCCCCTCCTGTACCCCAAAACAGAGAACATTCCAAGATTTCCCAACAACAAGGCCAAAATTAACAATGCCAGTACAATGCACTTTAAAATTACTCCAGTAACAGAAAATAAATACAGGTCAGATATAGCTCAGGAGGAGATTCGTGCACTTGGTTTCAAATAATAGTTTAGTTTCAGCTAATGAAGCCTATCATTTTTAAATAGTATCCTCCTCTGCTACATTAAGTGGTACAAAAAGTTAATGTATGATTAATTTTTAAAAATTATAATGATTTCAGAATATTTCATCATTGAATGATTCATTGGACAATGCGAGACTTAAATATCTGGCAAAGACTTCATCTTATTAAGAATTACACTCTACTAAACCCTGAACATGGCAGGCCAAAGATGACCATTAATTTTTTCTTCAGTTTCAGAGTGATTTGTTATTAATTATTAATCTCTACCCTGGAGCAGCCAGCGCACGTGGCCTTAGGCAGTGAAGCAAAAGAAGTGACTCTTGAGATATTTTCCAAGACCTGACAGTCTCCACGCATTGATACAAAAGTAAGGAAAGTCTCTATTATCCTCTCTTGCCAGCCTTGGTAATGAAAACCACATTTTGTCCAACACAAAATTACCGCTGCGGTGCCTTTGTCACAGTGCACAGCTGTGGAGCTCTCAGATGAGTGATGCAGCAAGCGAGCGCGGCACATAAACACTGCATTATGAAACCTATAAACCTTTGTTCCCTTCTGCCAGGGCAACCCCAGGGAACCCCTCCATGCCTTCAGAGCAATTGCTTCCTACTGCCTCCGTTTAATTTGAAATCTTGCCTTTTGCATTCTGTCTAAGCGTCAGAGCAGGCCTTTGTCTTTCCACCCACACAGCCTCAACCCATCTGATGTATTCCCACCTAGGGAATTCGAATAACTTCCTTATCATTTTTTTCAACTAAAGGAATCCCTTCAAATCCCAAATGGATTATCTGAATAAGCTATTTATTCTTCTAAAACAAGCCAAATATTTTTTTTATTATTATTCTTTTGGCATTTTTATTTTCTCCAGAGCACAAACTCTGGCTTTTTTTCGGGGTTTTCCCACCATGCACTGCTCCACAGTTTATGGAATTACCTCCGTCCCGTCCCTGGGCTGCACACCACAAATCCACCGGTTGTTATGTGAAAGAATCATAGAATCACAGAACGGCTTAGGTGGGATGGGGCCTTAAAGATGATTGAGCTCCAACGCTTTTTAAATATTGTTCCTGTGAATGCAAACACATCATATTCTTCCATGACTGCTGAATGAATTGTTCCTTATGAGAGAGAGCAGTAGGCCATATTTCCAGTGGGAAGTGTATTATCCCTAACCGGTTCTCTTCCTTGAGCCAGACCTTGGAGAAGAAGAAAACAACTCCTGCTTCTTGAAGAGCCACGTGCAGTGGCACAGGGCTTCAGGTGCACGGTAAGGTCAGCGGGGGAACAGAGCTAGCGCCTGGCTTTGGATTTGCAGTATGCAACAAAGGCAACAGAATTTCTCTTGCACACTGGAGAGAAAGGTCAACTGCCTGTGCAACATATCTAAAAGAGCTGGGGCTGGAATTGTAGTGATGCTACCCAGTTCATAAAGTTCACAGGGGAACTGAGCCATGAAGAACAAGAGGAATTTCCTCACCTATGTTCAAAAGATCACTTTTGTGCTGAAACAAAAGACCGGTTTTCTCTTAATATGCATAAGGGGGTAATGGTATAAATTTCATACAGCAGGAGAGAGATGTAATTCAAAAGGCCATTTCATAACCATATCAAAGACCAGTCACAGCTCACAACATGCATAGTGATGAAGGAAACGCCACAAGTGAAGTCGGTGAGTTGAATTACAAAGCACTCTGCTCCCTGCACTGAGTGGAAGGAGGCAGGCTAAAAATTAAAAGGGAATTCAGCTGCTATGGTTCATTTATTCCTTCAGATTTCTGAGCCTGCAAACTGGCTGGGTGCAGCACCAGCCCACTCTGTCACAGGGCAGAAACGAGGGAGATCTGGCCCAGCCCTAACCTGGGAGCTGACCAGCAACCCAAAGATGCAATGCTCCCAGCTGGCTACCAGCTGCCTAAATAACCTGCTCCTTCACCTAGCTGTTCAAGAGGCAGTATAAAGACCTCTTGGGTAACTGCTGTGCTTGGTTCCAGGACCAACATAGCCTGTTGCTAATGAATTGCTTGCATTAAGAGTTAGATCCTGTGTTCTTTAGCCTACTAGAAAAAGGTAAATTATATCATCTGCAAAAATCAGGCGGCCATATGCTGAGCTTCAGACTGTGCAATCTCCAGCGATGATGCTACAGATCTTAGATCGGTTAAACTGTCTGAAGAGAGGAGCATCATGAAGTGGTGTTTTCTTCTTTTTTCTCCCTAAATCCAAATGGTAACAAATAGCAAAAAATGTTGCAGGAAATTGTAAAAAGCTGACAGTTTCAGCCCAATTAAGGGGAACATTTAACTCCGGCCAAGGACAGTTAATTCTAAGGCCACATCGAAAAATCAGAAAAAGCTGGAACAAAAGCAACCATAATTATTTTAAAAGTGTCTCATTAATGTAGTGTTAAGCTTCAGAATATTATAAGGAGGGGAGGGCGCAAGAATTAATAGTTTTATTGTAAAAATAAATCGTTCTGTCATCCTCCTTTTTGTATTCCTATCGAAGGCTTCCACTAGTAATTGAGCTAGCTAAATGTATCCTTTGTTAGAGGAAAATGTGGCCAGGCCGTTTGCTCCCTTTTTATCTAGCAGCTTAATAGAGTAAAACTTGCATTATAAAAACGAACACTGCAAAGGAAAATTAAGTTGGAGGAATGTATTAGGGATCACACAGTGTTTCTTTCTAAGGTAAGCCCTTTTTAAAGGAGTGCTATGGTTTCTGTTGGTTTTAATAGAATCCATATATTTCTGCATCACATAAAAATCTAATGGAATTTCTTGTAAAGAGAACATTAAATTTATTACTGATACACAGTGAAATTGATGGATTGTGATGTGCCCCTTTTGTGGCATGTGACTGATTTTGTAATGACTGCCATAAGAAAAAGGTAATAGGATACTATGTTCCTCCTCAGTGATCTTTTTCACGTTACAGACACTGAATGTTATTGTACTGTACTGAAAGGCTTTGCGAAGATGAACAAATACATGGTAAAGGTCGCTTTCCTACACTGGCACTGATCAGTACCCCACTTTGCTGCCGTAGAAGGTAGAATGAGGATGCAGTTGGCCCCAAGCACATAGGACCCTACACAATTCTAATTAAATTAATCCACAGAAACTACCAATACACGAGATGGCACAATATGCCTTCTCCACACAAAGCTTTATCATAAACATGCATAGAAAAGAGTTATCAGTGCAGAACCAGGAGATCAGCAGGTGCTAAAATTCTTCATAGATCCATGTTCCCTTTAGCTCCCACTGAGAGAGATCAGCATCTTTGGTGGCAGTGGAAGTTTTCTTTACAAGACATGTAATGGGGGCAGAGGGCCATAGAGAAGAAGAACCCCTCAGCACGAAGTGATGCTGATGACCATTGGTTCTTTCTGAAATTCAGCAAAAAACAAGCCTACCAGCAATATACAAAGATTTAATGCCAATGAACATAGACTTTGTTATTGATTTAATTTGCATTTTAAACAAAGTGCCTTCTCTCTGTGAAGATATCAAAGGTGCATTCTCACTTCTCAACCTAATTTTCATAAATTTCCTGAATGTGATGCTAAATATTTTTATCCTGACACTAAATCATTTGATATAAGTTGTTTTTCTTTTAACGATCATTACCTGCACCACGACTGATTCTAAGTCTTTGTTTTTCAAGCCTTTCATTAATACAGCCAAAGGCATTGACGGTACTTTTCAGTTGTTTGACTTCTATGTTAGATATACTTTAGTAAGGCTGACAAACTCCACAAATGCATTCAGGTCTCCTTGCAGTCCTATGGAGCACTACAAGAAAAAAGCAATACCAACCAGAACAAATTCCAAAAGAGCTCTCAGAGAAGCATATCTGCTTTATGCCATATAATTAACAGCTTTCTTAGGCTAACGTCTAATAAAACCCCTCCATGTATGCTTTACTTCAAGTAAGCATGGGATGCTAATGGAGTCAGTGGAATTACTTTAGAGCCTAAAATACTGGTGCATGCTCAAGCAGTTGACTAAATCAATGCCTTCATGAGCTAGAAGTCTGTGCTTTAATACTCTCTGAGTCAAATTGGAGAGGGAGCTTTTAGAGAGGTATATTTTTGCTTCCTCTTTTATGTAATGCTAAGTCCTTATGTCATTTAATTCAGCACTTCTTCCAAGAAGCACGAGTTATTTATATGCTGTATTAAGTGCATTTTCCTCATTGGCTTTTGAATTTGTCATCTTCAATTTGGCTCAAAGTCTCCTGACTCTGTATTTGGACAAAGGTGCATCCTTCAGCAAACACAGAATCTACCAATGTCTCCGATTAATTCTCTGCTCCCTAGTGTGCTCCTAGTCTTTTCAATCATCCTTCAATCTATGTCACCATATGCCTGCAAGCATTAATTGAAATGACATGAAATTAAATAACAGTGTAAAAAGGAGCAGAGCCAGAACACAGGAAATAGCTCCCTCTGTGGGTGAACGGCGTGGGATTGCCAGTGTATCCGCTGACGTACAACAAGATTCCATCCGTCTCACCAGAAAAACAGCAGCCTCGGAAGCAAATGTCCTGGAACACATCCCTGAGCTGCTGGCTGAGTCCTGACCTTGAGGAGGAAAGATTTTCAAAATTACCTGTAGGAGATGAGGAAGATCAGTCCTGCTTGGCACGCAGAATCTGACTTTTCTCCCAAATAGGGACCAAGAAATGTTTTCAGAGAAATGTGACCCACAGTTACCTTCCTCCACAGTTAATACGCAGAGCAGAGGTAACACGGCTCCTCCTCGAGGCAGCCCACTAAGCAACTGATGTGAGCTGTGTCTTGCACATTCACCATCTGTTCACTGTTGCTTCTGAATGTACATTTAGAACAGAGGTCAGTCCTACCCTGCCACAAATAAAGTCCCTGGCCGTGTCCTCCACCACAGTGGAAATGTGACACCAAGAACCCCATCACACCCCCAGCAGCTGGTCCTGCACCCGAACTGCAGCAGCTGTACCATGGCAAGCAGTTCTAGACAAGCAAAAGGCCCCTGGATTATTGTTTATACAGATGGATGGCACTGACAAATTTTCCACCACAGTTACACACTGTGGAAACTGAAAGTCACAGCTGTGATGTAGATACCAAATCTGATGAACTTCCAATGTGCTGACGTCGTCTCATGCAACATGCCATGCAACCTTTGTCTCTGAGCAGGTTTGTAAAAGTGTTTATTCTTCCACAGAAGAGTGTGAAAAGAGATTTGTCCCCCTCAGAGTTAAAAATATGAGACTGATCCTCATGAAACCCAGTTGCCATTCTAAAGTTATGAGAAATCTGTTGGGAGGTTTCTCTAGGTTTGGGGCTATTCTCTCAATGGTTCACATTTGCAGATAATTCCTTTCAACAATTCAAGACCACAATAACTCCTTTGCTTTCAATTTGCTGTATAACTTTGCACATTTCTAACTTTCTTGCTCAGCCCAGCCTGTCTCACTGTTTCCTCTTCAATGCTTGTGAAGGATGAAGATGAAATCCAAGGTGAGGTGGACAACCAGGATCCCGGTGTCACTGTTCAGGAGTTCAGCATCACCAGGCACCAAACGCTCAGGAGCTGCTCAGCATCTTGCAGAGATGCAGTTTCATGTTCTTTGACTTCACCCATATGTTGTTATTTTTAGACTTGTTACTGCCTGTGTGCTGCAGCATCATGATGATGCAGTCTCTGAAGGCTCTCTATCTCCCCTTCCTACCCTAACACAATAGCACTATCAAGAAAAGAATCATTTTTAATCATCCTTTGATTCCGAGCTGTCTTTTCTGTTGCTAAAAACTTTTATTTCTCTGTGACTAAAGTAAAAGAAATTATATACGCACATACTCACATAGAAGCACACACATATATAAGCAATCACACAGAAAACTGTTTGCACAATCATTCATGTTTCTCACTCATTACTGACAAGAATTTGAACTGAATAGTTTTGAGTTTTATCAAAACACTGAATTACAACTGCAGTGACCTCATTGATTTTCAAGGCATTTTTTTCCCTTGGAGAGATTGTTCGCTTTCAATAAACCATGAACATTCATTTATTTCAGAACCCAATCTAATGATTGGTATCTTCCTGTTGTTACTTTGCAATTGGAGCTCTGTAGTTTACTACATGCCATTTGAATAGTGATTAACATATTAATTAGATTTTTTACATAAAAAGACTTGATCATCCCAAAGGAACCACAGATATTCAACTGGCTGTAAACTTTTCATTTCTCCTTTACACTAAGGGCAGAGTTTGCAAGTAGCTGTATTAGATCAGCTGATTTATTTGGACAAATTAGAAAAGCTTACAGTTATACAACTTATTTTTAACATCCTTTCTTCAGACAAGTTCCTGGGTACATTAGACTCATTTTTTCCCACTTTGCCATTTGATCTGTTAAAAGATTTTACCTCTGCCTACAACCTCTTTCCTTCTCTATTCTTAAACAAAATGTCTACTGCCATCTCCATATAAAAAGCTAAATCGAAACCTAGGCACCAAGACTCTTCAAAGTAGATTTTACACGTCTTTGTTTCATGTGATCATTCTGTCTTTAGAAAGACTTTTAAAAAATGCATGATGGTATAGGGAATTGTAGAGAAACTATTAACAGCATAAAGCCAGATCGCAGCAGAGCAATGTGACTGCCAGTCTGCACAGCTCTTGACAAGAAGAGGTTTTACCGAGTTCCGTGAAGAGTTCTGGAAATCCAGGATTTCAGAGAGATTACGAAAATCCTCCCAAGACAGATTTTAGGGGATAAGGGCAGGCAGTCTCCCCAAAGCCTCATCATTTGCAGTGATGTAATCCTCAGAGGATTTGAAACTCTGCTCATCTTTCTTGTTTGATAGACTGGGTGGAAGTAAAACTCCTAAAACAAAGACGTTGGTAAAAAGGTCTCATGCATATATTACCAGTGCAGCTTTAAAGGCGTTATGAGTGAGAAAGCTGCCATGTTGATCTGCAATTCATTTATGTTTCAAGAGTCAAAGAAATACTGATATCCCTGGAATAAAATACACAGGAAACCCACGTATTGCAGGTAGAAAAAGAACCTAGGCTCATGTTCTAAGGAGAGAATGAATCAGTAGAACAGCTCTATTTGGGAACAGCAAATCTAGTACTTTGTCACTCCATTTTTGCAATGCTGTAAGCAGGAAATTCTAGCTATCACTGTTGATGCAATCAATCAGTACTCTACATGACACATGGACTGCAGAATAAATCATGCTTCTGATAAAATCAGTGGTGTCCCAGTGAGCTCACCTGAGGTCTATTTTCATTTCTTCACTTTGCACGTTTGGATAAATAATCTAATATTTGGCTAAAAACCTATGGTTTGTCCATTTGAATGGCCAAAGTAAGAACTAGGTTATTTTTCCTTCCTACATTAAGATTTTAATGAAGATTGCCATTTTGAATATGCCATTTTGAATTATTCAGCAGGGTGATGTAGGAAATAGAAATTAATACAGCCTTACAGCAAAAGTTTTATTTTTTTCTCCTTTTTCCTAGGCAACACCAAAAATCACATGAAAGCAGTGGAAAAAAGTTCAACAAAATTACTAACTTTACCACTATTTGCACTGTAGCAGGTAATACTTTCCTAGATTACTTTCAAGTTACAATGAAGTACCTTGAATATTTGGTCAAAGGAGTATTTTGGACAGCAACTTTGGTGGGAATTAATTAATCTGAAATTTGCTCCGAGGTAGCTATTAATTATTTAGGCTAATTAGAAAAAGAAGCTTCAATGGCTGTTGCAGTCACAGCGTGATGCCTTGTAACATGTTTAACTACATCATTTCAGTTCTAATAATTGCTTCTTTCTTTCCCAGTCTGATGGAATGGCAGCAAAGGCAGCTGAGGCTGAAGGCAAGGGTTGAATAGTGGCAAGGAGATGAAAATACCTGGCAACAATTTGAGAACCTGGAGATGAAAGAAGTGTTAAAGATTTGCAGTGTCTTATTTAGTCTGTTGACATTCCTGTTGTTACGATGAGAAAGTGGCAGACAGTTTGAGCAAGTTGCAGGGAGAAGGACGTTGTCTTCATGGTCTCATTTCGGATGGGATGGATTCAGCAGGGAACCTCAGCAAGTCTGGTGGCAGCACTATGCCATGGGAAGCAAAATGCCTCACCGTGCTGCAGGAAAAGCATTTCTGCTGTAGAAATAAGTACCATCTATAAGTAGTTTTACTAGCTAGCAGATTATCTTGACATGGAAAACTGGAATAAAAGTCAATGACAAGAGTCATTGGAGTCATATGAAGAGTCACTGAAGAAATATCACTGATACAGGTGGAAACACTGGAAGGAGATTAAGTTGAAAAAAACACGGTTCATCATACAGGAAGCCACAACAATTATAAAGCCAATTATGAAGCTTAGTGGAAGAGATGTAGAGGAAACTGCACCAGTGAAAGAAATGCAAAAGCAGATGAAGACAGCAAATTAGATGCAAAAGTTCATCTGCACAATAAAAACCTCGAAAGAGATGAGTTCTCTATAGTGGTCTTCCAATCACATCACTTCCCTCCTTCTCTAGCCTGCTGTAAGCACTCAGTTTCATTATCATCATTATCATTATTCAGTATCACAGAGGAGCTGAAAGACTGTATGCAATTCAGGAAAGAGAAAAAAAAATACCAGGGACCTGAAGGAATTGATTCATGTGCAATCAAGTAGTGTTGATAGGAAAAGGCTTTATATAATTGAAAGTAAACATAATTATTTATTCTGAAGCACAAAGCAATATGAACAAATTAATGTACTGAAAGTCTACAGTGAACCTCTACTGCTTACACCGCGTCTATTCCCCTCAAGAATTTGTAGAAACTATTATTTGAGATACCTGAGAAGCAGGCTTGGGGACTGGTATTGAGTACAGCAGGGCACAACTGGAGCAGAAACAACACATGCCATTTTAAAGATGGATTTTCCTTTTCTTACAGCTTTCCTTTGTGCATTCCCCTCTTCTCTAATTTCCTCTCTCCAGCACGCCACCAAAGAGGTTTGGGTTTGTTCTTCTCTTGTTTGTTTGGGGTATTTTTGAGTCTTAAAAGAAAATACTGGTTTAAGAAAGATCCAATTTAATTTTCAGCGCTCACCTTTCTTCATCTGCGGCAGCATGGAAAGCTGTTTGCCCAACAGTGCCTACAAAATGTTGACTCCAGTTGCTGTTTGTTTTATGTTTGATTGATTGATTTCTGCTTCTGTTGAACTTCTGTAAGTTAAATATTTACACTAAGTATGTGTCTGAAATTATACCAACAACCGCATTTCAGTCCTTTGGTATTCCTATTTCCTGCAAATTAGAGAAGAGCTGAGCAAGGCTGTTTTGAAGAGCAATTTCTAGCTCTCTTCCTTTCCACTTTTGATAAAGTTTGTTTAATGCCCCACTCACAATTTTATGTCTTCAGACTATAAAATAACAATTGATTTTTCTAATGATGAGAAGACATTGGCTTTACTTCTTTCCAGCACAAGGTTTGTTTTCATTTACTGGAAAGCCTCTTCAGTGGTTTTCTCATGCTAAACATAGAACTGACCGCTGGCACATTAGTCACAGTAAATTTAACCAGGCTCCTTATTTGACCAGAATTTTGGGGATGAATCATCTCTGTGTAGTTAGACAAGCTTTAGTGCCAAAAGACCTGTGAGTAGTTTTTGGGCTCCCTTTAGCTTTCTCCTGCAGCTGCAGTCTGGAGCACTCAGTGCTCTGTGTCCCCATCCTCTCCGGGGGGAGCTCAGAGGTGCAGTAAATTCCACATTGGCTAAATGAGGAGTGGCTGAGCTTACTGGTTGGGCTTTCCTCCAAGCGCTTGCTGCTTCCTACCCAGCTGCTGCTCTCCTCCAGAGAACAGAAATGGTGGAATGAGCGATTCATTCCATTAGTGAAACAGCCAGCCCAGGAAGCACTGAGGGGAAATCAGAAAAGGTCCAGGAGAAGGGCATGAGTTACTCTCCTGTCTCAGCGGCTCACAGTTCCGACTGCAGCAAGGCAGCAAAGACAGCTGCACTGTGTGCTCAGACTGCTGCAGCCAGCAGCCCTGGGCCTGTTCCCTGGGAGCACCAGGCCACTCACCCTTCCAGACAGGTGGTCACGCACTGATCCTCGCTGTCCCCTTGGTGGTACAGAATGGGGCTGCCAGAGTGCCTCATTCATTTGCCTCAGCGCAGGGCAAAAGAGCAATTGGGCAGCTCTCCTGGAAAAATAGACCACCTGATAGTGCCAGGTTCCCTCGCTATCTTTTATCTGCAGCTATAGGCTGTTCAGAAAGTGTACAAAACACTGCTGGTGTTTTCGTACCGGTTCCTCTTCACTGCTTTGCAAAATCAGACAGATGGTATTTAAATTGATTTTTTAAAAACATAAATAGAATAGGCTCAGTCATTTTCTGGTTGCTGTTCAGTGTTTATGTTTTAAAGAGATTATGATTTTAGGTTTGAAATAGCTTTCACTTGAAACTGAATCCCATTTCTATGTATGATTAAAATAAAAAATAACTTTTCCACAGGACCCGCATCTCCACTTTGTCCTAAAATACTCCCGACTCTACACTTTTTATAGAAGTCGGTTCAACCTCCTGCCCTACTATCTAATGTCCTCAGATTTTCATTAAAAAATGAAGTTGTTTTTAATGCCAGAAAGAATTTGTTTAGCATGTCATAACTTTAGTCTTAAAAAAAGCGCCTGTATCCTTCTGTGATGTCTTGGGAATCCCTGCCCAAAAGACTAGCTTTAGTGAGCTGCTGAATCTGATGCCGTGGTAGTTCCTGGCAGCCAAGACAAGTCAGCTCCTCCTTCAGAGTCACAGATGAAGTATGTGACTTCAGTAAATTCTTGTTTATGCCAGGGACTTCCGGCTAGCTACAGTTGTCATTCAAAAACCACAGATAAGGAGCAGGGATTCTGCTAAAGAACCTTCAGGACAGATTCGTCCCTCCTGCCTTTTGCTTGGTGCTTTGTGGTGTACTCTCAATTAAGAAAGAAATAGCAAAGAAAAAAAGACAACCCGTAAAGACTGGACAGAACAGCTTGTTTCAGAACACAGAGAAATTTCCTTCCCTATGGACTCCAGGAGAAAACAACACACACTGATGTAGCCTGAAGTAGCTGGATTACCAGTAAGACTTCGTGGGCTAAACACGTCTTTGACAAGAGACAGAAACAAGCTACCCTTCAATTCTTTCTTCAGAAACCAGACTGAGATCCACAAGAGAGCCTTTTTTCACTGTGACACTAAATGGGATTCTATGTGGAATAAATCATTAATGTGATGCAAGGGAAAAAGAAAAAACTATTCCACGATTAACCCAAATTAAAGCCCAATGGTATTTCCCAGGAGGGAGGAGGGGAGTCAACAACAAAAAAAAAAAACCACTACATTTCTGCCTCTGGTGGCTTGATTTTAAGTAAAGCCATGATGTTCTACTTCGCGTAGATTTCCTGATGAGACTAGAGCAGCTCAGCATCCCTTCTATCATTCGACTATGGACAGAGAGTTTGGGTAAGAGAGAAGAAAGCACAACCTGCCTGACACAGAATTGCACAGACATGCCCCTTCCATTTTGGCTGAAGGAAACTTCATTTTATTTCCCCTTTGCTTGCATCCCTACCTTCAAGAAGCCAGAGGATGGAGCTGCAAAAAGGCCCACAACTGAATCTCACAACTGTATTTGAAAGAACTTGAGAAGACTTAATGGTAGAGATTGTATGTCAAAAAACACCCAAAAACCATGTCAGTGAAGATTCACAGTTTGAACTAATCCTTGCTTTATTTTTAAGGAATTAATCACACTGTCTTTGTCAAACTCATGGTACAATTTACTTTAGGAAGTAATGATTCTACCAATACTATAATTTGTATCACAGTAGTTCAAGCCCTCACTCTCATTAAACAGAATAAAATACGGTCCCAGCCCCTAAGATCCTACATTTGAGATATTTATTTCTATCTCCAAGCCCTTAGGAGACTTATTAGCTCTTTATCATAGGATACACTACCATAGAAAAGTGATCCTTCCAAGCTTGCTATAAGTGTTTTCCTTTCCTCTAGCACTGCTATTTTTAAGCTATTACTTTGCACAAAACTTAGAGAGTTCTATATCTTTGTACACCATTCAAAAACAGTTGTGCGCCTGTGTGGGCACATTCCTCACCTAACTTTCTTTTGAAAAAGCTTTCTCTCCTTTTCTTCTTCTAGTATTTTTCTTGTTTGGAGGAGCCAGCATGAGCAGTAATCACAGTCCTTGTCACTAGCACACTGTGCTTAAAGAGAGCTAATATCAACCAACTGACACCTTGCAATACCTACAAGGAGGTCCATCAAGACAACAGAGCCATGCTCTCCATGGCATTCCATGGTAGGAGGACAAGAAATGATGGTAGTAAGTTGAAACTAGACAGGTTTTTCATGACCAGGACAGTCAAGCAGTAGATCCAGCTGTTCAGAGTGGAGCTGTGGACTCCAGCCCTTGAGGTTTTTAAGATCAGATGGCATCAAACCCTGTGTCACCTGGTCTGACCTCATAGCTGACTTTGTCAGAGCAAGAGGTTGGACTGGAAACCTCTTGAGGTCCCCACTAACCTTCACCAATCCTACGATTCTACAACTTATTCTCACAGACCTTTTTAACTGAAGCTTTAGTGTGACTTTCTTACTTCTATATGCATCAGATCCTAAACACGTTTTCAGCATTTTGACCAAAGAGTTCAAAGACTTTTCCAAATAGTTACTGAAAGAATATTTCAAAGCAAACAGAAATAACATCTTTTATAAAGGTTTGGAAGGTGGAGTTTGGGGAGTTTGATTTGGTTTTTTTTTAACATTCTTTCATGGAAAATACAACTTTCAAGGGCTAATAAAATTGTGTCACTTTGGGAGTTAAATATAACTACTCACAGCCATTTGATACATAGATGGACTAACATATAGAGAGAATTTTTAAAATAGGGAGGATCACTTACTGCTAAATGAAATTTAGGAGCATAAGGGGAAGTAAAAAAGAAAATCTAAAGCAGTAATAGTCCAGGTTTCTTTCACAAACAGCTGGAAGAAACATTACCCATCACTAGGCAACACTTTCAATTAATTTGCTTCAAGGAGTGTGAGGAAGACAGCCGGTGAAAGTCATATTAAGCAAAATGGTTTTTCAGAGAGATTGGTTGCCCTCTGTTCAGTGTGTTCCAGGCTGACTCAAGATATGTGACGTAAAAGCATACTCTAAGACAGGCTTCATATATAATATACAAATGCCTCATCCCATGGGACACAGACTACATGATCAGACATTTTCCTAACCAACATAAAATGATCAGACAAAAAAATTCACTCTGGAAGCAAACAGTAGTTGCAATGTGAGCTGCACAGCTCAGAAAAATTATGTTATCATTAACTTAACAAGAAACAGTTTCCCATCAGCTAAAGTTAGAGATAATCTCTCAGTAAAATGGAGCATCCTTTATCCGAAGAATTACAAAACAAAATGCACAAAATCAGTTGATTGCTATTTCTATGCATTAACTGGAGTTTCTTATAAACATATTTCAAAGCTATAGCCCTTCCTTCCCCACAGTGAGAAATTCCACTAACAGCATTATTAGCTCTCCTTTAAATAGCTAATTACACCTAACTCCAGTCATAATGTCTAATTACTGGTTTATACAGTCTGAGTGATTTATAACATGATGAGGATTCATTTAAATGAAATTAGATCCAAGGGTAACACAAATGTATTTGCATTTCTTACGTCCTTCCGAGGCAGAGGTGGAGCTGAGGGAGGGGGCAAGGAAGAGGAGCAGCAGCACGAAGGGACAGCCAGAGCTCCAGCAGCATCCCTCAACTGCTTCCTTCCATCCCCTTCCACTCCCGGGTCCATGCATGCATGCTGCACACCCTGGGGAAGCACGCCAGGGAGCGTGGTTACTGGGGTTTCATAACGTGCCAGATGATGGATGCAATTATTCCCATTGCCTTTGGAAGATGGCAAGATGAAACCCGAAAGGAATCATGGATTGCTACATCAAACCAGCCCAACCCCCTGTTTTCAAAGGCCTCTGCAGTGTTACCATAATAAAAATCTGCTACCTGAAATGTGTGTATAACAGATGGGTAATAAGTTTTACCTCATTATCACACAGCAAAATGATGTGAGATTTTTATTTATATTTTTTCCCACAAAAATAAAAACGGAACAATTAACACACACAGAAACTTTTATTGTCTCTCAGTCTATGGGAGCTGATGCTGGGGTAAGGCTGGAATGTCATGGAAGTGGTGTGATGCCAGGAGATGAGTGGAGTGGAGTTTAACAAGGTACTGGACTAAAAATCTGCAGAGCCTTGAAATAAAATAGGGGAAAAAAAGCATTCCTCAGAAAGCTCTCCCCCATCAATACTCTCTCACATTCTTCTCATTTGCAGTCATGAACAGCGACAAGTTTTCCTTTTTACACTTACCAAAGTTATATAAAAAGCATCTCATCAGCAGCAAAGTAACTTCAACCCCAAACTATTACTCTTCTGTCTCGCTTGAAAGGAAAACATGAACATAGATTGTTCATTATCTCAGGGCAGGATGCAACATTCATTTGTGCCACTGAGAAGATTCCAGCAAAATTCTGTGGTCTTTTTAAAGCCAAGTAGGTTAAAAAGTGATGCACCTGAGCTCAGAAAGACAATACTCTCAGTCTTTTGCAAAGACATCTGTCTCCTTCAGCAGCGTGGGATGTTTAATGTGAACACTTGTTACACCAGATTGCACTTTCATAGAAGGACTGACTTAAGGACTGACTCGATTCTAATCAAGTCTCTGGTAACATCTTGGAGACAATTGCTTATGCAGGCAGTATCTTTCTTGCTCATGATTTAAAGGAGGGGAGACACTGGATGATAATTTAAGAACATTTTGCTCATTTCATTCTTTGTCAGAGTTTACAACATCCTCTTCCTTCGCATCTCTGTCCTTTCGAAAACGTATCAGTATAAACAACCTTTCAATGAGGTAGGAAACAGAGGAGTTGAACTTCATGCATCACGGCGTCAAATTAACAGAGGCAGGTCATGAATTATACAGATAGTTTGTCATTCGTTTCCTTTAGACTGTAGAGCTAATTAAGAGCTGTATTTTTCATATGAATTCTGTAATTACTCTGACATATGCTAACCAAGCATCCCATCCCTGGCTGGTATTATGCTCCATTATGGAGTGAAAGTTAATGGTGGTCTGTGGTTCTGACATTACTCTGAACCATAAAAACTAACAGCTGAAACTCCTTGTTACTGGTGATCCTCTTCTGTGACCTCTTGCTTACATTTGTTAAAAACACGCATCCTCCTCCACCCGAGAGAATGAGCCCATCTGAAAGAGTCCCATCTTATCGTCTCATGAAAAAAAACTGCCTTCATCTGTGAGAAATAATTATGCTGGGAAACAGCAGAGAAAAAGCTGAGACCTTGAATGGTTCACCTCCCTTCATGTCTGAGCATCTCCCAGGTGTGTTTGCTACATCACAGGCAGGAGCAGTTACAAAGTGAACTTGCATTCATTGTGAGCCATTGCAGCCTACCATCATCACCTACACCAGTGATTACCAGGTAACCCTCTGCTGCACAAACACAGCCATGCCCTAATGATGACAGACCGAAAGGCTGAGGTACCCGCAGAGTGTAGGAGGAGCAGGATTTGGGCTGGAGTCCTTCTTTCCTTATACAAGCCTCTCAAGTAATGTACACCTCAGGACAATTTTTCCTTTAATTTTTCAGAACTTATGACATGAATTACTGAAGAATGAAAAACTTCCTTTCCCTCTTCTATAATCACTACTTCCCTGTTAAAAAGATGGTTATTCCTATATCAAAATCAATATTAATATTTTATGCATGAACTATGCATTTTAGGTTCCCAGCTGCAAGAAGTCACAGGGGGACTAGATTTGATCCTAATTTGTGAGTGATAAGTACAAATACCCATATGATGACATAACCAATATGATTTATATACAGTAATTGAGGATAACTGGAGGTATTGTGTGGTTACCAGGATCTCTGCACACCATTAGTACATGAATGTGATGAAAACCCAGAACCCAGGAACTTACCCAACAAGATTTTACTGGGCAGCTGCTGAACATGGGACTGAAAGAGGAAGAAACAACATCAAAAAATTGATTTTTTTTCCTAGGTGCCTTTAGCATGAAACCATTGAACTGATCCTCTATAATTGTACTCATTCCTCTTAATGAGCTGTGACCACTCAGAAAAGATGGGTAGACATAACTCACGTTCCTGCAACCTCTACTTATCCAAATAAATGAGTCAGAGTGAAAATGATTACAGGCAAATCAACACTGGAACTGGTTTTTGTTAACAAATATTACACATTTTTCATATCTACAACTCAGAAAAAGAAACCAATGCAACTAATTGCACATGTAATGCCAGTTATGTTTTAATCTCTCCTTTTAAAACTTATCTTCAAGTCAGTTATGTGTCAGTATCCTGTTTTTTTCCTCTGGTGTGAATTAGTCATTTTAGGCGAGCACAGAGAAATAAAGGGAGAAAAAGATAAGGTGACCAAGAAAGAAAGAAAGAAAAAGGTAAAGTGAGGAGATGGAGATGCATGTTTCTTCTTTGACCTTCTTGACAAAGACAAGGCAGAATCCATTAAGCATTTATACACAGTATTCTTTAGTTTAACAGCTCTTTCCCATCTCTCCCACTTTCATCTGAAAGAAGATTTGCTGCTCTCACAGGCATAATTCTCTCTCCTTGACATGCTCTGACCTGTGCTCTATGACGACGTTCAATAATCATTTCCATTCTACTGGAGCACAGACTGGTGGATGAAGGAAGGAAGCATGCACTGTTGCCTCATAACCTCCAAAGCAATGTCAAGTGTTTCAAGGTTTTTCATATTTCCACGATTCTTTCCTGCTTTCTGGCTTTTCCCAGATATGCTACCTTCTCTTTGACAAGTTATGACTATGACCTTCACTTCCAACACAAAGGTATAAAAACAGGTCCACAAATATTTCGCTAAGCACTGTACACACCACTATACTGGTATGAGACTATATTGGAGATACTACCTTGGAACATCATTACTACTAAAGTCACATGAAAACATTCTACCACATACATAAGCATCTCTCATGTGTATGGAGGAAAGATGGCTAGCACTGAGTGCTATGGTTGAGAAAATGATTGCAAGCAAAAGAGGAACCGATTCAAACAGAACAGTCTTAAGGTTCTGCATTATTTAGAATGTACTAAACTTCAGTAAGGGAATTTCTTAAACACAAAATAATTTTCAAACTTTAGGAATTGACTGGAATCTTTTTTCTCCTTTACATATCATGAAGAATACTAACAGTCTCCTTTCTGTGCATAATTTATCTCAAACAGACAAGACCTTGTACAAATAGAAGCAGCAGCAACTCTGATTAATGCCTCTGTCACCCAGTGCATTGATTGGTATTCCTCTAGTTGTTGGTCTCCCTAGGAAAACTCTTCAGAAGATGCAACTAGTTCCAAGTTCCAAGTGCTATGTCCCATGTAGCAATTACACCTACAGGGCATACGTACCCCACGTCACCATATTTCAAGAGAGCTCTGCATATCACATATGTTACACTGCTAATTGAATGGGCAAATCCTAATTACTCTGAAGCTATTGTGAAAATCTACATCCAAGCAAAGATGCCATGTGGCAAAGTGGCAGTGTACGATGCAGCCCCTTGGTAAAATGAAGACACTGCTTCTGTGCCAGTATCTTGTTGTATGTCTGACTGAATGTCAAATCAGACATATGAGAGCTTCAGGACAAGCAGACAACTTCTACTGTGTTCATAAAAAACTTTCTACAGTGTGATTTCAAGTGATATTTAATTCCACAGTCTTTACTATAATGCAAGCAACAACACACGACGAACACCTGTAGTGAAAGAAAGCATCTTGGGTGTGTGTTTATGAAACTGACAATCAACTTTGCATCCTGCAGGGCCACACAGCCCTGCTGCCTTGGGGCTGGCAAAGTAGAAATCAGCTCCGACAAGTCATTCCAACTTATTAGCTAAGGACCATGCCCACGCTAGGGACAGACATAGTCTGTGTGACCTTAAACAAATCATCTCATGCTCTCACCCCTCTGTGCGTTAGTTCCAAAGTGTAACATGGAGATAAAACTCATTCCAATTTATAGGAACACTGTGCAAGTTACCTTTTCAAAACACAGTGAAAGCTTCCAGTATACTGCTGGGTTTCTATAGAAACACAGTCTCACACCTATTGCTGTTTAGGAATGAATGGGGTTTCTTTTGGCTACTTGCTTGTTAATAAGAAAAACTCTTGGTGAATTATAAACACTTTGCTATTCACTGCAGTTATTGCCTTCTATCTCTTCCTCAGCTGACTGCTCCTCATTATTCAACTTCCATCAACAAACATGATCACCTATCATTGCTCCATGGCACTGCGACAAGTCGCCTAACCCTCTCCTTTAATGCATTTTGGGTGGTTGTCAGCTCTGATTCCTTGTCTCCAGATGTCATCTTTGCCTCTGGTGTTACGTCTTTCTTAATTCACTGTGAACTTAAGCACACCATTCCAGATAGCATGCTTCATTTTTTAAATAAGCAGCCATTATTTTATGTCACAGCTGCTCTCAAAGGACAGCTGATTAATCCAGACTTCTGCTTATGAAGTCTTAGTGGTGAGCACCTGAGCACCTCATCGCAACAACCAGAACCAATACACAAAATGATGCGCCTACTGCTGGAAGCCAAGCTGGAACACCACGCACATCACCCAAGAACCCACAGCCTTCATGGTTTACATATGGGGGTGCAAACTGCAGTCTCAGTTGATTTGCCATATTTCTAGTAGCCTGACTTCTGAGGAAGCAGAAAGACAGCTTAATCAAAACACTGGTCATCAGCACATCCTAGAATTCGGCAGGATAATTTCCTTCCCCAGGGTATTTCTTTTGTGCACTTAAGGAAACAAGCACATCAGATGCATGGATGGGGAATCACCAGAGAGGAAGAAATCGCTACTGTATGTACAGCCTAGCGTGAAGAGGAATCGCCAGTTTGAAGGACCTACATGGGCTCCTAATTGGCAACAGGAGTAGCAAAATGCTTGGGGAGCTTGCAGCAGCAATCCGGTCGTGATTCATGCCTGGTATAAGACAAGCAAGGTGGCTGATAGGCTGACCTTTCCTCACTGAGAGCTTATAGACACTGTCTCTTCATTTGAAATAATGCCCTGGAAAGGCAGAAGTGATGGTGCATCTTTAACTAGATATTGCTTCTTATCTGGGAGCTGCACCTTTTACTCTTATACAGATTACAAAAACAAAGGAGATACTACTTCTGTAATGAGAACAGAAGGCTCTTAAGGTGTCTACATTCCCTCTTTCCCCCATTAATAAAAGCTTTAGTTAATAACTTAGCCTACCTGTTGTTTCAAGGGCAAAACAGCAGTCTTTTTACATGCATAGACGATGATGAATTTTGTAAAGTTCCCATGAAGAAACTTTTTTCAGCCCCTGCAATATTCTCCCTCTTAGTTTTACCTCACATCTTTTCTGTTCTCTTTTTAAGATAAAAACCCATGCTAGAAAACAGTAGAACACAGCGACTTCCAGAGAGTCTGCTCTAGATACCAGCTTAGAGACATCACAAAGACAATTTTTAGAGACTAGGTGGTGTCATGGTTCTGTGACAGGGGACGAAAGGATCCACAGTCCCATGCCCCAGGACCGACAGGTGGCCTATGCTTTTAAAGTATCTGCATGTGGGTACTACAGTGTCCACAGTCACATTTGAAGGTCTTCTCTAAAGTACCTCATTTCCTACTGCTTTATCTCTTTATGTCTTCATTTACTTCTCCATGGATTGCACTGGGCATGACATCATGTTAAAACATCCACAGCTTAGAGTACACCAGCATCTCAGGGCACATGAGCATTCAAAACAGTACAGAAACTTGTGCATGGAATTAAGCAAAGGAGGAACTAACACAGCAGACAAGGCTTGTATCAGCACAGCCTTAATCAAGAACAGCTGCCATAAGACAGACACATTCCTTGCAATGGAAGAGACAGCTGTAAAGAATCTTTACTTGGAATAACTTCTTTCATGCTAGATTCCTGCCACGTATTCCTCTCATCTGTGCATGCAATTGAGATCACGGTTCAAAGATGAGGCTTCTTGCTCAGTTAAATACAGGAACACAGGAAAGTGTTGTGAGTTTTAACATTTTTCTTCCTCTTCATCTCTTTCAGAAGATGAAACCAAGTAAAAGAGAGCAGTAGAATAAAATCTTAACACTTTGTTCTACATCTCTGCAGGATAGGGTAATGATCGCAAGGTTACCTTCCGAGCACGTGATTGCAGTTCTTAACAGAACAGCTATGTCCTTTCAGAAGGCAGCACTTGTTCTTCAGTGTTTCAGAAGGCATCACTCACACGAAAGGCACGTACAATGGAAACGGCGACAAACCGAAGTGGGGATTCCGAGGATGCCTAAATAATGTTGAGAGTTCTTGTTTCCACGTGTCAGCAATCCCATGGTGGGTTGCTTTGTGGTTTTGTTTTCTTTTGTTTTCTCTGAAGTGTGGGGTGGTTTGATGGGGTTTGTTTGTTTGTTCATTTTAAATATCATAGGATATAAAATACCAGGATTATAAACAAAGAACTTTCCTATATCATCATTTGATACTGCAGAAATTAACATCTAATACTGCAGAAGAGACGACTATTGCACCAGTAAGAAAGGCTTTATCTGACGTGTTCTATCTGGTCTCAAAACTGTTACAGGTTTTGCAGACATACTGACATGGATTTTCTCCTCCATAATCTATCCAGGCCTCAGCCACAGGTGAGTTAATTAACTTGTAAGACTGAAATCCTATGTTTGCGACATATCCTCACGGCATGTAACCGCAGCCCAGATGAGAACAAGAACATGAGAACTCCTTCCTGTGTCAGACCTGTAAATTATTTATCATTCCTCTCATGGCAAGCTGATCTCCAAAACTCAGGTTCAAAAAGTTGATGAGGCTTGCTAGCCCCAGGGAGATCTGAGCTCTCATGGAAGACTAGACATATTCGGTAGCACTCCAGATACACTGAGGAATTGTAGAGAATGTTTTCAGGATGATGTGCCATTTGTCAAAGTCAGTTAGGGGAATGTTACCAAAGATTGATTCTTTCACTGCATTTTGCATATATTGTCTCATGATTTGAGCAAACTGTTGACATAAGAATCCAGGTGGTACACTGAGTTATTCATTCCTGAAATCCATGATCTTTGTAGTATAAAAAAAAAGTATTCAGAGCAACTGTATATCTACAGCATGCAGTTTCTCAGATATTTCTTATCATATCAATGCAGCGTAGTTCGGTGCACTTGCAGCTAAGAAATGCAAAAGAACTGCAGACAGCTTCTGCTTCCAGTGTGTTGGGTATAAGAAAGCAGAAAATTGATGATGACCCTGGTACTTTTGCAGAGATTTTTGTAAAATGTCACTGGAACAGTTATGGTTTTTGAACTGCTTTGTGGACAGGTAGATATTTCACAGATGGGCAAAATGAATTCCATTATTCTCTCCACCATTCATCACCTGATTGACAGGGTTTTGCCCGAGGTGGAACATGCAATGGGCTGAATTTAAAGGCAGAGCACTCAGTGTGATGTTGACACGGGATAACGATCCTGCTGGGTTGTCAGTGGAAAGGGCCACTTCCTGGAAGAGTGAAAAAACTCGGATTATGCGTTAACTTGTGGCACAAGGGGATTCATACAGATGTAAATAAAATATAGAGATGGAAATGCTAACCAAAATCAGATCACTTCTGCTGACCTTCTGCATTACCTAGAGTTAGTCTCTGTACTGGCTATGCAGATATGCAATTCTGGAGGGGAGATAAAATTAGCTGGTATACTGACACACATGTGAAGAAGCTTGGAAGGGTGTTATTAAAGTAAAAAGTCAAGCATTCAAGCATCAGGAAACGCCAGAATTGGCGTTAT
Organism: Numida meleagris; assembly: GCF_002078875.1. Taxonomy (NCBI): domain Eukaryota; kingdom Metazoa; phylum Chordata; class Aves; order Galliformes; family Numididae; genus Numida; species Numida meleagris. The sequence goes on along the minus strand of NC_034422.1, from coordinate 3,003,354 downwards.
TTACACAACCCCAGCTAAACTACCTTGTAAGAATGCATTATGTCAGTGTATTCAGTTATGTGACCATATACTGGTATTTCCACAGGGCTCCAGCCTCATTCAATGCACAGAATGGGCAGCATTCTAGTTGACGGACGAGTAATCTGTGGTTTATTGCCTCTCATTTGACCCTTCTTCCTGCACCATAGGTAAATCCTAGTTTGTAAACAAAATTCTTCTTCCTTGCCAGCTTTTCAGAGCACTTCTTACAGCGTTTTTGTGAAATTGCCTCCTGTCAGTACTGTAGATTTAAGAGTTAGTGCTATTCCCATTTCACAGAAGGGGAATGCCAGCACAGAGGCAACCCTAAATTCAGCAAAATGCGAGTCACTTAAGATACAGTTATCTCCAGTGTATGTATTATTCATACACTACTTAACTATGCACAGATACCAAGGCATTACGTTGAAGTTTCTGCAATTTATAGAGTTTGCTTCGAATGACTTCCCATTAAATGTTTCAAAACTGCAAGTTTTTGATGGAAAGCTGTGTCTGGTTTCCCTCAGGAAATGAAACGTATGCAGTTGTGCCATCTGCCTATCCATGTGCTGTTAATACTCCTTCCACCTCAATTCTGAACCTGTTGGCTGGTTTCAAACAAAATTGGCAGAGAAAAAGGTCTCTAAATGAATGCTTCTAAGCCTAATAAAAACTGGCAGCTAAGCAGGGAACAAGACCAAAATTACAGCTTCCACTGAAAGAAAGGAAGCAAAACTTGACCTCAGAACAGCCATCACCACATCACACTCCTGCCCACTTTGTGACAGCCAGCAATTCCCCTGCACCTTCCATCCCAGTCTTGGAGACTGCCCATAGGGAACTGCAGGCGTAGTGTGCGTGCTCCCCCTCTGGCCAGCATTAAACTACAGAGACTGTAGGGGAATAACAGGGTGATGCAAATTGTGCTGTGCTTTTCCCTGCACAGCGAGCACAGGGAACCCATACCAGGGCTGCTGTAGCATTTACAAACCAGGCATTGAAAGAAGTACCATTTTCCTCAGCTTAAAGGTGTTTAAGGCATAATAAAGGCACTTTTAAAGAAAATAAAACTGTGAGCAGAGGAAGAATTGACTGCTTTTACCATAACATTATTCCTAGATGCAAGTGTTTTTGGCGCAGAAAATTGAGGAAAAACACATCCAAAAAACAAATGGTAATGGCGTGGCAGTAAATCCACACTTTTTCACCTGCAGACAGCCTCACATCTCCCTAGCTACTGTACAGACAGTGGAGCCTAACGAGCAGTGAAGGAGGTGCCAGCCCCAGAAACAGTCATGAGCAGCTTGCTGCTGCGAGAAACCTGTCCTCACTGCAGTTCATTCAACATTCCCCACCTAGAACCTGCAGACTGAACAAGATCCAGGATGGCATCTCATAGCTCTGCACGTCTCCAGCACCATACGACTGGATTAAAAGTTGTGTGGTTTCAGCTGCTCCTTTCACACAGACCAGCTACTGCTGTGAGCACAACCAGCACCCCGCAGCTGGAGGAATTTTGTAGGGCCAATCTCTCCATTTGCTGGAGTCAACAAAAGCTGTGCTATTATTGAAGTGCAAGAGTGAGCACAAAGAAGGAAAACTTGGGCAAGTGAAGGCATTAGAAAGTAGAGAACCTAGGCTTATGACAAGCAAGGGCACTTGAGAAGGATGGGTTTTCGTTTGCAGCAATTTCCTCAGGTGACAGCTGCTTTCTTCTGTACAGTTCTGCAAAAAGCCTCCGTGCCTGTGAATTCATCTGCAAGGTTCAAATCAAGAGAGGACTCTCTGTCAGCTAATCTAATAAAAAATGTGGTCCTTTTCTTTCCGGAATAAATGGCACTGAGAGCTGAAGCTGAAACCTGCTTTGAACAGGATAGTGGAGACACCAGCCAGGCTGTGCATTTCTCAGGATGGGTCTCTAAACAGAGAAATACTTGTAGTCTCAAGGGGTTATAACTGCAGATATTATTGTAATCCTCTCCATGCCTACTTGTGATTGCATTTAGAAGCGAAACAAAACAAAGCACTTAAAAAAGGGTTCGCAAAGAGAAGAAATCCACTACAACCGCCTCTTCTGTCAGGGCTTTCTAACTGCCAAAGTGTCCATGACGGGTGCCACAGCAGCTGGCTGTGTTTCCAAAGTCATACAAAAAAGCTAACTAGGGTTCAGTCCCACATGACAGTCAACCAGAAGGCACAAGGCAGAATATTATAGAACAAGCACACTTTGCAAACGGAAAAGGAGGGAGAAACAACACAAACCAAAGAAATCAACTGCAGATGTGAATCTGACTTCTCTATACTCAGCATTACAATTGGCATGAGCTCTGTAACACAGATCACGTGCCCGTCAGGAAAAAGTCCAGTAATAAGTGATGTCACCCTATCTAACAATGACAGCCTAGGCTTGAAAGTAGCAATAAAAAAATCCACGCTCCTACATTTCCATTTGATTTCCTTCACGAGTTCAGTTCAAAGGTGACAAAATGTCTTCAAACCTGTAAACTATACAACAGTCAAGCTCAGATGAGAGCTTCACTTGAACAGCAGTTTTGTTGGTGGGGTTCTTGAAAAAAAAATACAAGCAGCATGCTACATTTACATCATCAATAGTTAGTAAGAAATTGAAGAAGTTTACGGAGTAGAATTTACAGTCTGCTACTGTAAGAGTTATGGAAAAGGTAACCCACAGTTACATTCCAGCCATTAGGAGAAGGTTGGAAGGCAAGCAGCCAGAAAAAAAATGTAGTTGTAGATGGTTTATTTGACAGATAGTCTCTGAAGTGAAAACGTATTTTATATTCTAACTCCATGCTTACTTCTTTGTGTTGAAAAGATAAGAGAAATCTCACTTTACTCAGTTCTGGAGAAACAGATTATGATATCAGCTCCTGAAACAACTGAGAGGTGGACACCAAGATCTGCTGGAATACGTGCTCTCTCTTGCAGTGAGCATTTGCACAGACTTTAACTAGAAAACTGAATTATGTGCCGGCAGCAGGTATGCATCTGACTCTAATCTGAAATAACAGAAAGTTCTAGAGCACTTCTAAATATATTGGTACACATTACCGAATGTTCTGTTGCTTTATACCTCACCATGCTCATTGAGATAAATATAACAGAGAATGACTTCAACTATTTTATGAATAATAAATTCCTGAGATCAAGAAAGATGTTCTATATATCCTTGATTCATAGATCAAAGGAGCCTTAATAAAAAACTGAAATTCGCTGCTTATCCAAGCTGGTTGTTCACCTTGTTAACAATGTTCTTTCCTTCCCTTCTGCTTCTCCCTCTCTCCTTAGGAGAAAGAGGTTCTCCTCAAGCCCTTGAAGGACTTAAAGGTCTGAAATAATGGAAATCATGCCAAAATCATTTTAGAAAAATAGACATACACAAGAAAGTGCCCCCTGCAAAAATCAGTCATTACTGAAAATTACACAAAGCTGGGCATTTTAAGGCATTGTTTAATTTAATTGCCAGTATCCATTTGAACTTGCGAGAGCTATATTTCTACCATAGTGTAGAATCACAATGTGGGAAATTTGCAGTTTTTTTCTCCACTTTGTTGAAACCACTGTTGATATCTAGTTTCAACAGCTGCAGACTTGGCCCCAGAACACGGCAGCAGATTATAGCACAGCATCAAACGAAATGTCCCCTCATTAATTCCCCTGCTTATAGCCCCTGCCATGGCAGTAAGTTCCCTGGGACAGGAACTGCCTCTGCAATGCCTTTCATGGCACTTTTGTTCTGAAGTAGAAAGTACAGAGCCAAATACATAATAATACGTCTGTGGCTTCTCTCAAGTTTTCCTATGCTAACATTAGGCTTAGCGCAACAGCAAAGGATCCAAGAAGAAAAGTGCAAGAAATTGTGGAGAGAATGAAAGCAATCTAATAGGTGGTTATTAAACAGCGCTGTAATGTACATGTGCAGTATGTAAGCACCACCAACAAGTGCTTCAAAATGAGCTACAGCAGAGAAGCAGAATTTTTATGTAAGGGTGTTCCTATTGCTTTATACATCAAAGCCCATTCATATTACATTTTAGGTCTCATGTATGCATGATACAGACTGATCTTCACCATTTTCTAGCCCTTTTCTGAAATCCAAAGCGTGGATTCAAATGATCTGCCTAGGCACTGTGGGTGTCTGATCCCAGAGTCCCACAGGGCTGATTTCTCAGAGCTGTGGCTACAAGCATGCTGCTTGTGCTGGAGCCAAACCTGGCTGGTGCAAAAGGGATCCTTACGGAGTTATTCCTTTGGGTTCTGGCAACTCTTAAATCCCTGGTGTGCTTCCTCTACATGCCTGCTCCTGTTCTTGTCTCTGTCCACAGACTTTTAGGCTGTTCTATAGGGATGCTACTAGTTCACATCTGCTCAGTAGTCCAGTGTGGTATGTACAAGGCGGGTAAGTAAAGGGCAGCAGACTGGTTGAATTAGGATGGGCAGATGGGGAAAGCTCCTAGGATTTGTTCTATCACAGACCTAAGAGGCCCTGCATCCAGTACTTAATGCCCCTGCTAGTCAAACTACTCTCCAGTCTCATGTCCAAATCTGCAATGATATTCAACAGAAATGGCCTGTGCATGTAAGCAGGCTGGCGCACACAAATGACAAAGGCAGAACACACTGGGTTTTACACAGCAAGGTTTTACAAGAGCTCTGCTGATTAGAGCAGTTTGCACCCATGATAAAGGGGACATACATTTATTTATTTCCCACAGTGATTAAAAATGATTTTCCGCTACTTCAAACATACAAAATAGATCAAGATTAACTGCGTGGACCAACAAATGCAATTCTTCCCGCACCCCCCATGACAAGCAGCTCTCCTTAGAAACATTTCTATTTCTATTTCTCCACAGGAAAGTCTCTCCATTATGCACAAGCAGAAACATCTGCTTCTGCCAGTGCATAAAGAGCAATATTTGTATCTCTGATGACTGAAGACTAATAAGAGCAAAGCAGATTCTACTCAGAACATTAACGCTGCCAGGAAAAACGACGTCTGTGCAAGCTGTTTTGGTATGCGCGTCCAGCTCCCAGCGGGACTGGGACTAGGCAGACAATAGTTCGCACCAGGCTTGCACTACAGTGCTGTTTTTGTTTTGCAGCACTCTCTGCATACAAATTATTCCACATAAAGTCGAAGAAAACAAAATCTAAGAGAACGTTCCCAAAGTGGAATTTTGCTTGGAATGCAAGGGAAAAATGTAATGATAGCAAGGGAGACTAACGTGGCCAATCATTTATCACTGGCACAATATAAAATGGAGACCTTGAGCAAGCATATTTGCCTGTCGTTCACTTTTTAACACACACTATATGTGTTTAGGAGTCTTGGATAAACTACATATGGCTTTAAAATGAAATATGTTGCCTCTTTATTGACATCACATTTATTTTCCTCACCTCTAACCACATATAGTGAGACTGAACTCTTCAGCCCTATTTTGGAGATCCATTTCAAGGTCTTTTATGAGTTTTCTGGAGGTGCTGAGGACAAGAGGGTGGGCTATGCAAGCCTGATGGGCAAACTGTAAAGAGCTGATGGCACTGTCTGCTGCTTCCTCTAGGTGATGAAACAAGCCCAAACTGGAAAAGCTCCATTCAAGTCAGTGTGAAAGCATTCAGACTACTGCAGTGCAACTGAAACGCCACGGACCTTCTCTTGTGCCTTCTGTAGCCAGCCCAATGAGCCTATGGGCCAGGACCCTTTACAGTGCAGGAAGAAAGCACTAATTACTTTGAAAATAAAAAGAACCTATCCTTTAGGTTACATAATCCACATTGCTGCTGTCCTATAAAACTACCAAGAATTAACCACATAATTAAATGAAAGCTGCAACACAGGGCTAAGAAACTCGGCTGAAATAATTAATACTACCAGTCACTGATATTGACTTATACATTCAGTATTCCAGGCAGAGCTGGTCACTGTAGGTTGTTATCCTCAGGAGTCAATGCATTCAACTGCTATGTAAAAACAAAGGGAAAAAGTCAGAGAACATAATTTGTAACATTTGCAGCTGAAAAAAGGAGATACTGAATGCATGGTGTACACCGCATAAGGAAAAGTCACAGTGAAAAATGAACGGAGAAGGAAAGAGAACCAGACATGAAGGATTGCTTAGCTTATGACCAAAAGTATAACGCAACACTAGCTCTTTCAGTACATTGTTATTTGCACAGTCCTTTTATTTTGCCTCTCTGGTATTATACAAAATCCAAAGCCTGAACTTCATCTGTATATGACTGTGTAGATACATATAAAAACACACACACATGGATATCTAAAATGAGCTTAGAAGAATTACTGTGGGTCTCAGAAGACTACAAAGTATGAAGTGACAGGATTTCTATCTGTATGTAGAGTCATCATGGTAATGATATTGTCAGTTAAGGATAAAATAACAATTTGCATTATTATCCACTGTAATGTAAATTGGTACTTTTACCAGCAAATATACGGCTGGCTTCAGCCTCAGTGGCAGGATGAATGTTAAATCAGAGCAGATGAATAATTCATAGATCTTATATAATACAACTGCTCAACTGCTCATTCTGGGACTTGTGTTTGAAGAACGACTTCTCCTGGTTAGTCAGTGTTTAGATTCTGGGCCAGAGACACTCTGGCATGACTTGCCAGCAATGAGATAATGATCTGTTGATGAAAGGGTTGGTTTCTGTTTTAGGGCTTGTTTGGTGGTTGCGTTGTTTGTTTTGATTTTAAGCCATCAAATTTTTATTGAGTTTTCATTACACAGAGGTATCTACTCTTTCAGAAGACTGAAATAAGCAAATACACAAATTTAGCAAGCATGCGCCCTCCAGTAAGCTGATTGCAGAGTTAACAACTATGCAAAATAAACCAAAGGCCAGTTCACATCACACAGTAAGCTAAACGTAGCATAGTGAGGAAGGCACTGTGCTCGGCATTAGGAAATCTGGGTCCATTCCCAGCTCTGACAACTGCCTGGGACATGACGTGACAGAGACGGTGGGGGCCAGGGGGCGAGGGATGATCTCTCTTGATGCTCTTGCATGGGAAAGACTAGAAAGGAGTAAAGACTGTAACAACCCCAGACAAGGACTGAGTCTTGGTGGTATTACAACTAGATTATTTGTTGTATTGATATTTCCCCTCCAAAGTACATAAAACAAAGATACCTGCTGCCTACCAAAGAGAGTTGTGAGGATAAAGGGTCTGCAGTTCCTCACATACACCACTTCTATACATTGAGAGTACTCACAAACATAAAGGAGAAAGAATCCCAGCAGCTTTGGGAAATTTAGCATAACAGATTACATATTTTTCCAAATATCAGAGGAGTTTGTTCAAAGAATTCATCTGAAGGAAACAAACATGCACGAATTTTTTCCTCTACCACACAAGGCTTCCCCTTGCCCATGTCAACCTCTCTTTTAAATAGTCTTCTCCCACATGTGATAAGCAACTCTACTAATTAACAAGGTCAAAGAAAAGAGAATGCAGGAAGAGCTTACGATTTTAATCGTAAAATGCTGTTGTGGATATTCTTGTAACTAAATACTTACTCAGACAGTATCAAGCATTACAAAACAGATAATCAAATTAAATCTACCTCCTCCTCAAAGGAATTTTGGAAGAAGAATTAGTTTGTATGCCTCAACAGATTGAAAAAAAAAAAGCAAATTATAACTGATATAGGATGATGAGATGTGTGCTTCTTGACACAGGCTATTCCATATTGAGCTGTTATACTCATTTTTAAGGCAGACTTCCATTACCAATTAATGAACAAGAAGTCTAAACAACATGACATCTCCAGCATCCTTTTTTCTTTTTGCATTATATTATATCTATCCATGGAATGTTTGAATAGAAAGAACACTACATGGCAAGCTGTGCACTCTCCATGCAGACAAGTGTGCAGTTCAGAGTTCTGGCTCTCATTTCATATGGGCTCTCTCAGAAACCCCTTAGCCCATTTTTTTTCACATCTTCAAAACAGCTTGTTTCCAATCTTTGTTCCATACTGCATTTGAGGAGATTACTCATCACAGGAAGGGAAATAACTTTTCTAACCTTCTCGATGACCATTAAAATATATACAGTTCCTCAGAGTTCCTGCATTTCTCTGACTCAGAAGAATTAGGAAAGAGATACACACAGCAGGGAACTTGCACATACCTCGCAACTTTGGAAACTGACTTACAACTGTTACTGACTCTATGAAATTCTGCCTCCTGGTAGTTGTTAGTTCCCAACAGAATGTGACGAAAGCCAGAATGATTAAAGGAAGGCTATCACCTCACTGTTCGTACCACTCATCTTACTCCTAAAAATGAAGTCAAGTGATCATTGTTCCACTAAATTTAAACATCATTTGTCACTCAGGTTTAGAAGAAAGCTCACTTCCTCTGAGACCCACCCAGACTGTTTAGACAGTCTGGTCCTGTACAAGATTTCTAGTCAATTCAGGTTAACTCTGTATTTTGATTCTCCAGCAATGCTTTTTGTTTTATAGTGCCCAAACTATACTTAGCCCAGGCATGCTGCGTGTGTTGCTGCAGTACTCTGTGAGGTCAGAGCTGTGGTAATTCACATCAAGATAGTGACCGAGTATTTCTAACTTGGTCCTTAAGTTATCCCACTCGATGAAAGTCCTTTAACTATTAAAGCTGTGTTGTCTCACAGTTACACAAGAGACTGCAGCATGCATTCAAGTCCAAGGAATCCTTTGCTTTATAAGAGTTAAGTCATCCCATGACTTGAATACAAGCTAGAAGCTTTACAATACGCTCTCCACATGTGATCAGGCAGCTGCTCTGCTGCTGTTCCCTTAGTGACGAGGAGGGAAGGATGGGGAGATTACAGATGGATACGGTTATGAGATGAAGAGCATACTGTTCAGGTTCAGCAATATTGAAACATGCATAGACCTGTCATTTTTATACAGCAATCCTTTCAATTTAATCACAATAACAAAATTATAATTGCCTGACTACAAGTGCGCCCATTAAAAAAGGCATATAAACTGACAACCAGAGAGAACAAAAAAATTACTCCCCTCTAAAATATCAGAGGCCATTTGTCTAAACCATACAGCTTAGTACTGAGGGCAACAAATCATTCAGACCTCTCCATTAAGCAGATTTAAACAATCACGAGATAGATAGAAGATTCCTACAATACTCCTAAAGCACTTTCTGGAACTGATAATTCATGATAGCCAGCACAATTACTAGGCATGCAAGTCTGGTTATTCTGTATGTTGTGCTAATGAAGCTATTCCCCACTGAACGGGATACTTGTGATGCTCATTAAGGATTTCAAATTACTTTTACCAATAGCAGATCCATCAAGCTAAGTACCCCACAAAGAGATTCGTACAGATGTATGCAACTGCTCATGGAGTGACATTTAAGTTCATCATCATGCACAACCTCCTTTTAGCATGATCTTAAATTTTTAATTAAGGAGATTTACCTGCTACTTACCTATCCACTTTTCTTTTGTACATAAGCAGCTGTGCTAGCTGCTGTACAGCACTTTTATAGCATTGCTTATAGCAGCTGAGTAGCTGTCAAGCTTTGCTTGAAAAGTGACAGCAGTTTGGTAGCAAAGTCATCACCTCTATATTCTTAAAGTGCAGAAAGCTGAGAATCCCTAAGAAAGTAGACTAACATAGACCACATTGAGAGCAAAATCTGTGAATGATTAACTCTCTCAACAAGTAGCACAGGAGGGTGTATTTATGAGCCTGTTCTCTTCTCCGTTTGAAAGCATTTGTAGGTGTCAGCACACAGAGTCCCAGCGCAATGCAATCTCTCAGCCTTGCTGGATAAACAAGCTTTGGAGCTGCAGCTTCTGAATCACCTTTTGCAGAGTTACTTCTCCTGGGCCACACACAGTACATTTGCTTCTACTGCTTCTGGAACCTGAGCTAGCATTGCACCAGGCTGTCTAGGGTTACTTTAGTGATTCCACCTATGCTGCATTGTAGCATGCAAGTACAGCCTTAGCTGTGGTTCTAGCAGCAAGTTAGGGTGGCCTTCAAGCCCAGACCTATCTACCAGCTACATCCTAAAGCCTAAAGTTAATTTACTACTTGAAAATTGTCCCATCTCTTTAGAAGCATTGCTGAATATGAGAATATGAGCCTGTTCATGCCAATTTCCAAGTCTCATCCTTTTTGGAATCCTTCAGCTAGCTTCCTGCCTTTGGCTTTCTTTTTCTTTCCTCTCATTCACTGAATGCTGACAAGCAGAACAACTTGTATTGATTCATGGTGTTCATCCTCCATATGACATCACTGACAGCTTCATTCATGGACACTAATTTTATTTTCATGTGGTCGCCCCTAATGAGATTAAATATACTTTGTATTTTCAAACTACATATTTGGAAAGAATTGTGAGTGGGTTGTCATCTCACCAAGGTTATTTAACCTGACATACGGTAGAAAGAAAAAAACACTTCTGAAAGGTAGACCGTCAACTGATGTTGAGAAAGAATATTACTCAAGTAATTTTTGTGACATACTAAAGAGGTATTTTATTGGTAATCCTATGCCATTTGAGTCTTCCTTATGCACTTTGCATATTTATAGTACATGCACTTAGGACAATTTCCTCTTTGGAATCCAAATTCAGGTCCCACTTAAGTCAATGGGAATATTGCCATCAAGCTTTAATGAAATCAGGATTTGATTCTTACTATATATATCTCAGATAGCTTCAAACTATGAAATTCTGGCATGAATTATCACTGACTTCTGCCTCTGCTGGAGAATTTCTAATACAGTAATAAGGTTGGATGTGTTACAGTAGCAACACAAGGAGAGACTACAATTGTGACAGAGGGTTACAGTAAAAACTGCACCATGTAAGTACAGTATCATCCATGTTACGGTGTTAATCTGCATAAGTTTTCTGATTAAACCATCTCGTCCAATTTAAGTCATTTAATATATAATCCACAGGCACAGAATAATATTTTGCTGCAGTTAAACATGCTGCTACAATCAGCATCTTTTCAGGCTGTACACAGTGTTCTACATATAAATGTCACAGATATATGAATGTATAATATATACAAAGCAACAGATTATACCTATCTTGAAGACTTCTTTAATAAATTCTGAAACTCAACTGATTCTTGAAATAACAAAATATTTTCCTGATCCACTGCATAAAGCAATCATGGTAATTTCTGTTAGTCCTCTGTTTCTGTAAGGCTTATGACCAAGAGTGCAACATGATCATAATTTGGCTGGCTGGGTGACTAGAAAAGAGGCACAAAGGATTGTGCCAAACAAAATCCATGGCTAGTAAGTAATATAGTATTCATTAACAGCTGCTCCTCCCAGGGGACTCCCACCAGCCGGAGGGGATCTCACACCTGTTTCCAGGGAGGTCGGTTTCTGCTTGATGCAGACTCAAACTTTCTCAGTTAATTGTTTCATGTTACTCAAGCATTTCAATTTGCTAACTCTTTTGCATCAACTTATGCTTTCACAGGCATGGAACACTGACAAAACAGGCAGTCATCACAGGTCCCTAACAACCGTTATGCAAGCAAATATAATAGATGCTATTGACCTTATCAGAAAAGCGTACTGCAGACCATGTGCAGTAATTCCCATGCATGTATATCATGTTTGTAAATGGGACTGGACTCAGTTCTCCGAAAACTTAAGTGTGTCACTGTGAAAAGTTCTTTATAGAAGTGTCCCGAAGCCACCGTGGTGCACTGAGCTGTAGATGTAAAACAAGACATGACAAGTAGCAAAGCAGTGGCCCAACTAGGCGAGGCCACCAGACTGTTGACTTCTACTACTGATTATCCTGCCCTTTTCACTGAGACATGCAAGTGACTACATAGCTCCTTAGTAGGACAGACCAAAGGAGGGGGTACACATGTCTGCAGTTAGAGAGATTATGTATTGTTTTTCCCCTCAAAAGAGCCTAAGAAATTCAGTCCTGAAAATTCTCAAATTAAATGTATGCCTCATTTTAAGTAAATTCACAGTAACATCAAGTATGCCTAGTACACATATGTGTACATTGCAGAATGAAGAAGGAGAGCAAGGTGAGCAGATTAACTTTCAGATTTATTTGCTATGGGAGCACCCTAAAACTGAGTAATTTCAAGAGAAAGCAAGCAAGCTTCCCATAGATGTGCAAAGTTCATACCTGTTATTAGCAGTAGCTTCACCTTGCTCAGTACTCCCTTGCCCTTCAAAGATCAAGTAGAAATCTCTCACGGGCTCTGGTGTGTCTGCTCCTCTGCTGCTGCATTAAAAATGAAGTGCACAGATGAACTGAAGGCTTTTCATTTCTTTCCCTAATTACCAAGCACAGCAGCTGCCTGGTAGAAGAATAACAAGCTTTTTTTTTTTTTTTTTTAACTAATATAAGTAAAATCCTTGGCTTATTTGGTGTATATTTTTGTGGGTTTTTTTCTCCCCTTAAGATATTACTACCTCCTGCTATCAAGAGTTGGTTTGGTTTTATTATTTTAGTTAAGTACTCTAAGACAATATAATAAATAGGAGATAATTGGATATGTCTGTCCTGCACTTAATAGTTACTGCTGTCATGCCTAAGGATAGGCCTTATGGCACCTCACTGCCATTAGGCTGGAAGTTGTACAGCATCTACTGCTTTTGACCTGAAGCCCTGTAGAGATGCCTTTTCACAGCACTGCAATATACACTGCCTGAAGAGCAGGCAGACAACTGTCCCATCAGACCTACTCCTGACTTACTGACTAAGGAAAATAATGACTGGAACAATTAATAACTACTGCGGCAAGACTCAGGGGAATGTGGCAGTCTGCTGTTTGTAACTAACTGACACTTACTCGGTAAAGCAGCTCTAAGTAACCTGTATTTCGGTGCCCTGGACTCATAGGTTTTCCCAATGAGAAATGTGACTGGCACACACCGAGACACCACGCTGATTTGAAATAGGAATAATAACTAAGCCCAAGGCTTTAATGAAAGAAGTCAAGCAGGTTCAGCTCTGTGGTCAAGCTTGTGACAAGTCTTCCACTGCACTCAAGGATCAGACCAACCTTGATTGCAAAACACTTTTCTGTAAAAATTAGCTTTGAGCAGGATCCAAGTTTCATTGCTCAGCTTCAGCTCACAGCTGGATAACAATTTCTGCGGGCTTTCTGCAGAAATCTGTGATTCTTGCACTTGGTGTCAACCATGTAATTCAGTTTCTTTCCCTGCTCAACGTGAAAGAAAGCAATAATGTTTCATGAGCTCCAGAATACAATTCAGTGTAATGCATTTATTATATGTTAAAGTTTAGGAAAAGATAAAAAAAATCCTAAGACAAATCCTTTATGTTGACTTCACTCTGAGGGACAGCAAGTTTTAAAAAGTCAAAAAAAATTGAGCCTCTGCTCAAGTTACTGGAATAGAACTGAAAATCTGGAGCTAGTCATCAGTATTGCTACACTCTTTGTGCACTGCTGAACATCTTCTCAACAAGAAGACAACAAAGGTCTCCTTTGCTCAGGTTAGACCTGCCTTGATCCTGCATGGAACTGACTCCTTTCAGTTGGTAGGTCACTAACAGTAAGTAGGTGGAAGCTACTCGAGATAATCTATTTGCATTTTCATATTTTCAGGGTATGATCAGATTTGTCTGTACAAAACATTTGTACATTTTCTACAAGGGCTTAATCCCCACAAGCAGTACAGAATCAAGGAAACAAACCCTAAAAGAAATGATATGCTTCTGTGAAATTAGGTTTGTATAACAAACTACAACACATTCATAAAGTGTCTCAAGCCATACATTAATCCTGCATGAAGAACAAAACAGCACGCGACCAAAGATGCATCTAGGCATGCAGCACGACGGCTACTATCTATCACTGAAATAGATGAGAAAAGTTGCCAGCAAGTGCTGCCAACTGCTGTTCTAATAAACAATATTTCTCTCAACACAAAGGCAGTACCATGCGCTGATTTATAGTAGTGTGCCACTTTCTCTGTGCTATCAGAACTGAAGACGATAACAAGTAGTTTAGAGCACAAGAATACATTTTTATAAAAGCGAAACAATGGGTGTTGGCACAGCAGCTTATCTCCTCCATGTGAGTACAGAAACATTTGATTTGCCCCAGTGGACGCCCTAAGATCCTTTATTACACTTATGCTGCTGATTTCCTGAGCACTGCTTTGAGAATGAAGATCCGTAAATCATCAGTGAGCAGTGCTCAGCAATACATTTGACACAGTTGGATCTACGGGTAGAAAGTCAAATCAAAGGCTGTGAAGTGCAGCAGAGGTTACACCCTGCTGCAGAGGTGAGTCATGCATCCAGACTGAACACAACAGCAGACATTAAGAGCTGAGCAAATGCTCTGGTTCACAGATTAATTTGTAAAAATTCTTTCTGTGTTTTCCAAATGCCTGCTATTCAATTATCATTGCTCATAAATGGAAACGGAGTCTCCAGAACAGTATGTTACTTCGTCATCATTAACAGCTGATGGGGAAGCATCCCGTTTGGGAGAGTGCATTAGCTTACACAAGTGTGAAGCTGCAATGTTCCTATCTCCCATGATGTTCAAGATGTTTTCACAGTAGGCTATTAGCCTGGTAGCTGTACTAATGCTGTTACTGCATGGTGTGTCGTGGAGGTTGCTCAGTCTCCCAGGAATGCCCTTTGGTTGGCTGTTTCCACAAACAAAATATCCTCCTGAGGCCCCCCACAGTTTCCATTCACATTTTCCCAGGATCTAACACCAAACATGAACACTGCAGCTCCACAGCTCCGCTCCAAGCCCCGCTGGAGGCAGCCGTGCTCCATCCTGAGCCAGCTGCCCAGGAGGTCAAACAACACAGCTTTCTGCAAGAGTATCGTACTTAGACCAAGAGCAATTACTTACATCTGACTAAAGCTTAACTCATATTTTGCTAAAGTTAATCTTCCAGAAAGATATTTAACCTTAGTTCAAAGACATTCCAGGGCAGAGAACTAAGGATTTATCTCAGCAGTTGTAATGTATCTCTAATCTTTTTAATTGGCATATGTTTGCCTTCAGTTTCCATTTTCCAATTTCTATAAAAACACTGTTTAGGACTTAACAGATTTTCCCCATGAAAATACTTCTTCATTGTAATTGAAACATTTCAATCTCTTAAAACAATACATTCAATAAAAAATTGAAAAGCTCAGCTCACTTCAGTTATACTTGCAATCTTGGCTATATGCATTTCCAAACCACTCTCCCTTCCCAAACTGGGATTATACAAATTAATTTTAATTTCCCCAAACAACAAGGTTTCAACTGGTGCTGAGAAGCATCCACTGCAACCTCCTAACAGATCCTCTTCTGACTGGAGATAAAAGGCACTCACTGGGGAGAGTTTGATTGACGAGATCCTGCTTAGAGATGATAGTTATCTTCACAGATTATGATTCTAAAATTTTAATTAACTATGCTTGCAGGAAAATAAGATAGGGATGGTACCACTTCGCAGCAATTACTGCTCGGGCAGATGCTGGCAGAAATTTCAAGAAAACCATCAATTCTTTTGTCTGTTTAAAGCCACCTTCTTGCATGCTGGTTTCTCCAAAAGTAACGCCTCTTATTTATTTTCATGGAAACTACAACAGGTACAAAGAGCACAATTTGATAGAGCAAATTCTTAGCTACAAAACACTATTTTTCAACACAGTCACCACCATTAGCTGTGCAATTTTTCCACCAATGAGCAAGAGCCTGCATGCAGAACTCACGAAAATCTGCAGCAGCGGAGGTGACCCGCTGTCACTACTGCCAAAACTCACCACCCACCGCCTTGCTGGGCTCACATCCACTGTTTGGTCTCCATAGACATTCAGCAAGCATTGATGAATGTCAGTGGACACTATTTTCTCCACATGGAGGAATTCAGTGGCACACCTTTGCTTCCTAAACACTTCCATGTCAGACACCGTTCAGACAGACTGCCCATATACTGCCATCTGTCACATGGCAACGGAATGGGAGGGAATTTTGTTGCGAAGGTTCAGCCTCTGCTGCCTTGCCACCAACATCTGCCTCTGACATCATGCACCAACATAATAAAATAGGAGGCACTACTTTACATACTTTTGTACGTTTAAAGTCCACGCTTTTTCATTGACAAACATCAGGGGTGGGTAAGAGCAGAATAAATGTGCTTTGTCCCACAAATTCCCACTTGGAGAAATGAGCAGAGCACAGCAGAGCACTCATTGGCACTGGCAGGTGCTGAGCAGCCTGGTGAGTTAGGTCTCAGGCTGAGGGCAGCAGCAGGCACCAGTGGGGCAGGAATGCCCATTTCTTTCCCAAAGCTTGGCTGAATCTCTGGCTAAGGTAGAGCAATGGCCACTGCTTTCATAGCTAGCTAACTCTTAAAAGGAGGCTTTTAGAAGCACAAGGAAGATTAATTTTCACATATTGCATATAAAAGGGAGTATTCCTCAAGAAGACATTCTTTTTACAACACATTGTCAAAGAGAGGTTCTGTCTTTTTAATTAAGGCTTTCATATCGCTCAAACACAAGCATTTATTTACAGATTTACATTTTGCAGTTCTAAAATAGCATGTTAAGGAGAAACTTAGATGAAATTCAGTTTTATTCATCTGAAATCAGAAGAGGTCACAACTGGCTAATAAGCTACTTCTTATTCCTCGTTGCGTAGTGTAAGTAATTAGTTCAAGAGTAAACTTTTACTTGGTGTTTGAAGACTTTTTAAGCAGAAAATTGACCGTACAATATGCATACATTAAATCATAATCATGAAAATATTTCCTATGCAAATTTTAATTTATTTGAAATTGCAGTTGATTTTGTCCTTAAATTTACAGTTAATGGAAAAAATATCAAAGAATGAAGTAACTTATAAAGGACCACATGTTTGTTTGAGACCTAGCAAAATATCTAACAGATCTGGTCAGAGGAAGTCCTTTAAGTGAAGTGCAAAATTGTGGTTGGCACCATTCGAGAAAAAT
This sequence comes from Numida meleagris, assembly GCF_002078875.1. NCBI lineage: Eukaryota > Metazoa > Chordata > Aves > Galliformes > Numididae > Numida > Numida meleagris. The sequence continues at coordinate 2,986,330 of NC_034422.1, read as the reverse complement.
GAAAGCTGGAGTCTTCCACTACTGAAGTGGACAGAATACCTTCCCGACCCTGGCATTAGGCAAAGGCAACTGAGGGGCTTATGCAGTCAGGTGTAACGTGTGGTAATTAACAAAGAAGACAATAGGTTGAATATGTCTTTAACTGTAGCACTTAGTAAACAGATGTGGCCTTTTTTGGCTTGGTACTGTAAAGTTAAAAGCAAAAGAACACATCTTTATATACACAATGTTGCCAAAACATGTCACATGTCCCTAGCAGTTTTAACTTCTAAAACACTTTTCTGGGAGGAAAAAAATATAGAAAAAAATAGAAAAAGAAGATTCAGGGTGAAATATTATGCAGGAGCAGAAAGAACCACGCTCAACACTGAAGTGCAGTAGTGTGGTGGTTTTGGAAGCTGAAAATTATTTTTCAGGATACATATTCAGGCAGCCTTAGAAGAGCTGCAAGGCTAATTTAACACTTCTGGTTTTTTATGTTTTGGTTGGCCAGCTCTGAAGTTATTTATACTCATATTGCACTCAGCCTTCTCTCAGCAATACCTCAATAACATCAGAGATGGTTGCCTAAGGAAGGAACCAGGTAAAAATGCCAGAATAATTGCACATGAAATAATTAAACACCATGCTGCAGCTTCACACTAAGAAGTCACACTTCGCTGGCTGAATACACAACATCATTTGGGAATTGTATTTTTATTTATTGCGAGTTTCATGATATCTGATGAAGATACACTCTCAGGGGAATAAGTGGGTTGTACTGGATTTATAGTACAAATACAAAGACCAGCAAAGGAAAGATGTACTGCAGATCTTGTAAGACTTCTGTTTGTTTTAAAGAAAACCTGAGATCAGATGCAATGTGGAACTGATGTTGGAGAGGATGAAAAGATCGTCATTCCCTCATCTTGTGAGAAGACCAAGCCTCAGATGAACCTTACTAGACTTCAGGAGTGGTTAGAGCAGACTACCACAGAGAACAGAGTCATTTCTGGCAATACAGCTCTGGCAGCCCAAATTTTAAGACTCATTATATTAAAAAAAAGTATTTCATTGGAATAACTAAATGTATTTTTATTGCTCAGCATAAGCCTTTGAAAAACAATAATATTAGCAATAAAAACAAGAAAAAAAGTGAACTTTGGTAAAGTTGCATTGAGAACAGGTTGTCGTGGAGAGACAGGAAAGCGTTTCTTCATGAGCCTGCCAATACAAAAGCTCCCCAGGAGAAAGTCAACTTTAAATAATCCAACAGAGCACATGTTTGGGGAAGGTTTGTGTGGTCAGATTGTGTCATCTCTATTGGCAGAACTGCATGAAGTGGTTTCTCAGATGAAGTATTTCTGCAGACAACCATCCATTTGAGAACAAAATGGTATTTGCTTCTTGCATTTATGAAATGGTTTTTCCTCTTCAAATGTATTGCAGTAACTGTGCCCATGTAAAACAAGGAAAAAACATGGATGTGCTCCAAGTAGTTTGATGAGGTTGGAAGTATGAGTTTTTTAAAAGCACTGTTTGTTTGATTTTTTTTCCCAAACACCCAGCACTAATTAGGCAGGAACAAATGATTCACTTATGGATTTCTTCCCCCCAAAGATGAATGATCAGCAAAAATCCTCCTTTGTAAGTTGCTCCAAGTTCCCGAACCAGAGAGAAGTGGAGAAGTGAAGAATTTTCTCTAAGCATTAAGTTTTTTGCAAACGTTTGCAGGACAGATTGCAAGCCAGCTCTTGCTTTTGAAGGTCAGAAAGTGTGGCATGGACAACTGGCATAATGTGAAGATCTCTAGATAGTGTTAATTGCACACAGCCTAAAATTTCAGATTCTTTGTTGAAAAATATTAGTTCTGTGAAATGTGGGTTTTGAAATATCACTTTACATGCAAGTTTCACTGTAATAGTTTCCCTGTTTACGCTGAAAAAAAAAAAACAGTGAAATGCAGGCACATCGCACCAGGCTAGCAACTGCCCAAGGGGTACAGCACTTTCTGAGAGCATTTCACCTCCTGCTCAGAGCCAGGCGAAGCTAAGACTTGGTCTCCAGTGTCTCCACTGAGCAGCATACCAAGAGATTTTTCTACTCCAAAATTGTTCACTTCCCATTTCTGTTTGTCCTTTATGTGTTTTGTTGCTTATGTTCAATGCTACTGATAGAAGAATAAAGTCAAAGACTGCTTTGTGACTGAAGCTCTGAAGACTAACACCACAAACTACTCCATTGCTAGAACATATTTCCAAACCATACTGACCTTCTCAGAATACAATTAAGTCAATAATTAATTAACATAGAATGACCCAGAAACAAATATTATCAAGACAGCAGGTTGTCAGGAATCACCCAGATACTAAACAACCAAAAAAGCAAAGTGTCTTTGCTCTGTCACAGTATAAAGATGATCCCATTCTGTCTCTGTTAAATGATGTAACATTTTGAGCACAGTAAATTTAGGTTCCCCTGGATTTGCTCAGAAGTTGCAAGGTCTGACAGCAGCTTTTTCTTAAGGTCTTCCTCCAATGTGCAGGAAAGCCTTCCAGTTTAGGGTGGCGTCTAAAATCACAATGCAGATTTCCCTTTCGAAGAGTTCAAGGATTTTTCTAATCCTGATGTCCTGTCTACACAAATTGATATTTACCTATGTTTGTGACATCTGTTTTGCTGTCAAAGATCTCCCACAAAGGCTTTCAAATTCAGCCTCCGTGTTTTAGAAGAAAATATGCTCTACATCTTCATCTTAATGTCTGCATTCTGCATGAAGTTTTCACCTGGTATAGTTCAGTGCCTGGTTTGCACCTCAGCCACTTATCTCAGTGATCAAAGCTGGCTGATGTTCATTTAGCTTCACAGCTCAAACTCCATCCCTTCCCTAGTCTCCGCATTCACACAGAAGTCCAGTGATGAATATTCATAAGTAAAACACAACCAATTATTAATAGAGTGTAATCCTTGTTCGCCTTCCTCTGGTACTCCTTGTCAAGGCCCTTTAAATCCACACTCCGGTCTCGAAACAAGAGCAGAAATTTAAGGAAGTAAGTGCTCTTCATTCCCCTGTTGCTAGCAAGACAATCACGCTCTCATTCATGCAGGTTACACACCCATATATGCTATTTAACATTAAGAGCTTTTCATGGATTGGCATCTTGGCAGAAGTGATTCATGTAGCTGTACTACTGTCCGTGTTGCTCAGTGAAACGCTAATCTTGAAGCTTGTCATTTCATCTGCTGGCAACAGTGAGTTCTCAGGAAATGCAACAGGGAAAGAGTAACTGCTCTGAAAAGATGGAAAAAAAATGCAGACTCTTCAGCAGTGCTAGCTTCCTGCATTACATGTTTTTTCTTTAAGCCTTGATAATAAAGATAAATGCAACCTCAGTCAAAATGCTGGTGAACAAGTGGAACACTTCAGCCACAAAGGAAAACATAAAAAATAAATAAAATCCCCAAGGCTCATTTTGGTTTTACAGTAGCATAGTCTCCACTCCCTGCTCCTTGCTACCTGTGTGCCCAGGAGACATACTTGAAATTAATGGGATCCTTTATTCCTCACACCAAGTATGTGTCAGTGGAAGAGATGTGCGGATTCACGGGATAATTCAGATTAGAAGAGACCTCAAGAGGTCATCAGTTCAACCTCCTGTCTGAAAAGGTGACTATGAGGTCTGACAAAGTTACTCAAGGCTTAAGCCAAATCCTTGGGCTGGATATTCTATGTCTTTCAGAACTGTTTATCTGTTACAATTTTCGGAGGATCCCTCTCCTTCCAGAAACTGATTATACAGAAACTGCATGAAGCTTCCAGAAATCAACATTAAAGCCTCCTGGAAAATCACAGGTTTTCTGTGAAATAGTAACACAGGGCATGAAGAAGAGTTTCATTACTCCAGACTTAAGGGATCTGTGTGGCTGATTCTATTTATTTACTTGGTTTTATCATTAGGACAAAGAGTTAAAGCAGCTTTACAATATAGTGTAACATGCATAAACATTCTCATTTCAGTTTGCTTGTTATTGTTGTCCACCCTAACTTGAGTGGCCATTACCAAAATACTGCCGCATATGCCATAAATTAGATCTCTAAGACATTAATTTTATTTCCCAAGACACATCAAACACCTACATTATGTTATTGCTTTATTTCCCTTTGAAACATGAACCAGCTGTCTGATCCAATATTTCAAACCCTTAAGTTCTTAACCAGAAGCCACCAAGGTACTGAATGTAAATTACTTTTACTGGAAGGAACTTCTGGAATGAGCGACTGTTGAGCAGCATTATTTCCTTTCTGTGTTAACAACATTTAGGTGTGTTCTCCTTCACTCTGACACCTATTTAACAAGGTAAGATATGAACAAGTTTATGCAGATCAGAAACGAAGCAATACAGAGCTAATTATCGAGTCCTTCTGCCTTAGGTCTATAGCAGCAGAGACCCTTGGGCTTACTGAAGAAGTTAACACTGAGTGACCTCCAACACACCTATTTCTTTTAAAGTTTTTCTTTGACACATCAGGTTATTAAAGAACCAGAATCACAGTGCAACTGAATAATTCTGAGATTGAATGCCTTCAGTATGTACATATTCACATTCAAAATGTGAATAAATAAAGATTTAGGATTGCAAACACTAAAAAGCCATGAAGAAAACTTTACTGAAAGTCTCATCTTACAGCTGGACAAGCACAGGCACAGTGTGCCTGGGCAGCAGTACTGAAACACAGATTGCTTGGGCTGCACAGATGCAGATGCAAGGCTGCAATCTTCCTCTGAAGATTTCCTACATTATGATGCCTACCAAAATAAGAAAAATGTCTTAAAACTTGGATTGCTTGTATGCTGAGACTTCAGCTTATCACACTGATCAGTACTGACTTCTTATGCATGCATTCCCTAGATGCTAAAATTACACATGGTATGAAGATGGTAAATGCATCTTGTCTGTGTGCCTGTAGTAACCACAGCAGATTCTAATAACTTACTCAGCATGATGAAGCATTTGTTTTTGCTCTTCCTGTACAGGTAAAGCATATTGACTGCAATGTCTTCAGCAGTTCAGACTTTCAAGTTAAGAAAAGCATAACTATTCCATGGGGCAGAGAAGCATCTTTAAGAAGCATCAAGAGAACCTGGACTGGTTTCCTTCCAGATGCGGTAGCTCAGTTTTTTTCCCCTCAGAGCAATGATGCTCTGAGCCTTACACACAGAATTATATATTATGAAAAGCAGTAATTTAAAATGGGAGAAAGAAGCTGTGGAAAGCAACACCAGTAGAGGCATACAGCAGGACAGGCACCACTTTGAACTAGTCTGTGCTGAGATACTTCTGAGTAGAAAACGATGATTAGATGATGAAAGAGGCATTCTATATAAGAATTTATTACTCTAAGATTTATTAACATTTTTTGCAAATTGAATTATTTGAAATAAATCATAGAATAGCTTAGGTTGGAGGGCACTTTAAAGATCATCTAGTTCCACACCCCCTACAGATCACTGGATACAAGTACATCCCTGTAAGTACAGGTATCTTCTCCATCTTCATCCATTTTCAGAAATAGACATTACCTCAATCAAACAGCAGAGGATAAAGCATTTAAGCACACTTCAATGAACAGTCGCACTGAGCTTTTTTGTTACTGCACCATGGAAACTGACAATGTTTATGCAGGAAATCCAGCATCAAGGTCTGACAGCTCCAATGGCCTCCCATGTTCATCACTTGATCCCAGCTGAAGTGTGAATGAGAAAGGCAAAAGTTGCTGCTATGGATGATGACAAATTGCACTAGAGAAAAAAAACCACACGAATAAAGTAGCAAATTACATATGGTTTCACACAGATTGATCTGAAGCCACCAGCACCTGTTGAGCACAAAACTTGTGTCACTGCTGAGACACTTGGAAGCAAAATATTTAACACTGAAAGAAAAATCTAGGGAGTTTTCATCCAAGAAAATCTGAAGCATTAGAGAGAAGAATGGGTTTGATTACTGGAACTGGCAGCACCAATATGAAGGCCCTTCAGCCTTCTCATTTGATATCTCTGAATCATACAGCTTTGCAGAAGACAGTGCTGCCGGAGGTCTTCTTTGCACAATAGGCAACTTCAGGATGCACAGAACAACAGTATGCAGCACGTTGTCCAACTGTGCCATCTGTCACTGATTAATGCATCTATCAGTGACTGCTTTCACACTCCCACCTATGAAACTTTTAATCAGGTTATAGTCAATGATAAGTCTTTGGGAAAATATTTTTAAATTAGGTGCAAATAAAATGAAAAAAAATCCACAGAACAGAAGATAAAAGTCCATTACAGCTAATGAGCAATACAAACTGCTGCTTCCCTGTCTTTTTCCTCTAGGAATGAATAGTAATCTACCAGGCCCAAATCTTTAGTAATTATGTCCACATAGGAGTGCAGCATTGATTTTTCCAAAGCACACAGAGGGCCAGAAGTGCTTCAGCATCATTTAAGAGAGAAGGTTCAAAAAGCAGTGGCAGCTTAAGAGTAACACTGATTTTATTTGCAAAAAGAATTTCCAGAACCATAAACTTTGCAAGTAACTAGATTCTACGTTCATTTTATAATATGAAATGACAGCTATTTATAATCCATATTCCCTTGTTGTTACTAGTAATAAATGTGGCCTCTCAATCCATTAAAGCTAATGAATGTCTTCAGTTCTTCAAGTACGTTATTATAAATAAACAGTAGTGGTTTTAACACAGGGTTACACAAGGCAGACTTGAATCTTTTGACATCTGTATACTCCAACAGTGTAAAGTTAAAAAAAAAAAAAACAGCATTTATTTCCTCATTTATGAAGCGTGGTTCTCTTCAAGAAGCAGATCAGCAATTGCCAACGTTTGGTTAGGAATGCTATTGCACCACCACAAATGGTACTCCTCAGAGGAAAAGTAAGTCTATTTTCCACATGCAGTAAACTTATTCAGCTATGACCTTCTGCAAAAGAAGAGAGGATTCCTCTTAATGGCTAAGAGGAGATTAAATACAGTTGGACAAACTGTAACACGGGGTTGGCAGCTTTGTCGCAAGAAGAATTTAGCATAAAACCTCCTTGCAGTAAGACAGATATGCTATCAAGTTTGAAGGTTGCTCTTAAACACAACTGTGCTATCGAGAAAGTAGCAGTCCGTTTTGATTACTTTATCTGCAAGATGGAACATTACTTTAAAAAATAACACAAACACAAGATCAGTAAAACAGAATGTAAGATATTATCCAGTGATATTATGTTTTGCAAACAACTTATGTCATTGGCTTCCACAGTAACAACAAAAGCAAATCTATGATGAAAGCTGAATGAAAAGAATCTCATTAATTATAAGCTGAATATATTTTAAAACTATTTAACTTGCTCTTCAAATCTTTTGTATAGTAACAGAAAAGGTTTGTTATACATTTTAACTGCAACGTCTCATACACAAATCACCATTTTTGGGAAGAAACAGCATGAAAACAAAGCTACTGCTACAAGAGAATTCAGGAACAAATTCAACATTGATTGTTAGTGTTACTCATAAAATTTAATTTACTCTTTCCAGGCACACAGTAGTAAAATGCCTTTGATAATACAACAGTGAAGACGTTTTTGAATAAAGAAATGGAAGAAAAAAAAAGGACAAGGTTATTTAATTTTGTTGTGTTTTTTCATCAGCTGTGCATTAAATTCTACTCCATCAAAATGAAAGTAACTGAATTTTTTTCAACCAAGTGACAGCACCTAGTAGCTGAGCTATGTTGTTCAGACCTGTGATGAGGACTGTCTGAGAGAACCTGCCAGGCATTTTCAAGGCACACGTCTTGGGGAAAAAAGTTACATATTTTCCTGGATACTCCCCACTTTAACTACTTTTTTCCCCACTTCAATATAAAGTTTTCTGTTTACATTTATGTGCATCTTTGCTTCTTAAAATCACCCTCAAGAAAGCAGTCCTATGGCCAGAAGACAGCAACGATATAAATTAGTCTAAAAAAAAAAATTTTGCAGGCTGTGAAATATACGTACACAGAAGAAAGAACACACCAGAGAATACATACGAAAGGTCCTCAATAGATGAAAGAAAACTGCATCAAAAAGATGAGAGCATTTAACCTTATATTTTTAGATAGGCAAATATAATCTTCATGTAAGTAGTAAGTAACTCTCTGGAAATAAAGTAACTAAACTATGAATTACAGAAAGCTCATAATAGAAAGAGCCAGAAATCCTCAACCATTAGTCTGTTATTCTGCACCCAGTCATTAATGTGTCCAGTTACATACTACAGTCATTAACATACCCATAAATTGTTTACCTAGCTACTGTTTTATAGCAATTCTGTGTTTAAAATGTGATTCCAGTTCATTTGGACTGGAATTACTGTATATTTTATATCGGGATGCTACACTAATGGCCGAAGTAACAGTAAAATCTGCTTAAAAAGTCATCATAATTTAGAAAATATCTTCTTTAAGAGATTAATTATATACAATTTTAATGTTCAAGTAAAGCTCACTGGTTCTGCGCATACTTCCCTAAAGAACACAGCAGCTCTTTCATTGCAAGATACCACTGAGATAAAGATGTCTGACAGCAGTGAGTTCACACCAAGTTCTGTAATAAACAAATGATGACAACAAGAAACCTTAGATCTTGGCTCCCACCTAAGTGGAGCATTTTCTACAAAAATAACAAACCTACTTTGAGTCCCAGACTCAGGACTGATACAATGATATGCAAGCTTTCCATTTTTACTACAAAGAACACAATGCACGTGTTGATCAACAATATTCTTTTATGGTAGCACTCTCATATACAGTCTTGTCTCCCTATAACCAATATAAAGGAATTTAACCCTTTATTTGAATGTATATGAATTCCCACCCCCAAATTACAGCTTCTTCATTACAGAAAAACAGCACATTTCTATTCAGAACTGCTTACCCTGTCTTTGCTTAGTTTTCAGTAGGGTCTCTTAACTCCAGCACTTGTGATTTCTTTTCTCCTAATTGACTGGAATAACACTGGATGCATTCTTTTGGTATGCTTGCAATTTCTTTTATATCGCTGAAGGACAAAAAGCGAGGCAAATGATATTTTTCATTAGAATCAGTCCAACACACTTTTCTTTCAAACCTACTTCAGGACTGATATATACTATGGTTTTCTACTTCTGTTACAGCTAGCTACTCTTCCTCCCAGAAAGTTCAGCTAGGACTGAGTGTCTGCATGAAATAACATGGGCATTCTACCATATAAAGGCCTTAAAACAGAAGCCTACCATCATTTCCGATTGTATTTTCTTATTAGCTGGTATTAAAGTCGAATGTCTTTAAATACAGTAAATAAGAAAACACAACATACCCTACAACTAGCACCAAGTTTCCTTTCTGACTATGATGATGACATATACTAGAACAAAAAATAAAAATGGGATAGTTTACTTACACACACTGAAAAAAAAAATCTGTCATAGATATTTTTATTACAATGCAAATGTACCATCATTTGCTCTCCTAAAGTAAGATCTCTGTACATAGTCTGCTCATGTTCCTACATTTTTCCTTGAGTACTTTACAACTTGAAAATAATCATTGTGCTGTAGTCCTGTTCTTGAGAAGGCAAACTACATGTGAACAAATAGCATAGAACATCACATGCTGTAATAAACAGTGAGATGATGCTAGAGCCCTCAGGTTTCACTTTGTCCTTTCTCAAAAACAGACGCATGCATACCCTTTCCCATTTCTCTACATTATTTTCACATCACCAAATTAACACAAATTAGCTTTCATAGTCTTGGAGTTAGCATATCCCCTCCTGTTCTTAATAATTCAGTGGAAACATTATCAACACCTGGTGCCGTATTGTTCCTGGGTGTTCTGATTGCCTCTTGATTCTTCTACAAATAGCTCAGCTGGCTGGAAATTTGCTGTTTGTTCACCTTTATCCATTTCACCATTAAAGAGCTCATTAGAATACTCCCTCCATCTTTCTGTAATTGCATTCTTTGTAACTAAAATTTCCATGTTTGTCCTTCATCTGACTCATGCACAGCTCACACTCTCATCTCAAATCCTGATATCCTGGTAAAATATTCTGATCACTTCAACTGCTCAGAGCCATTTTGGTGCCATATTATCTTTATGCTGAGACATTTGCATTATCAGACTTAAGGAAGTCACAAAAACTTCGCCACATATCAATATTTAATTACTTTCTTACACCCCTCTCATAAACTGTCTATTGTTTGTCCTTTAATTTCTATTGTTTTTTTTTCCCACTTTTTTTTTTTTTTTTTTACGCCCAGTTTTCCAGATGGCACAACATTGTGGGGTGATGTTCAAGCCCGTTCCCATGCATCTCCTTGGTATTCAGATCCATATTTTCGAAGAGGAATGCAGTAATAACTACTCTCTTCATTAAAATGACTGAGTCATAATTTTTATGAGATGGCAAGATACATCTGGAACATCAGACTTTAATAGACTTCCTCACCGAGGGCTCTGAAGACACCAGATAGATACGAAAACTTCCAATATTCATCACTGTTTGTTCCTGGGGTACAAATTTGTTAACTTCAGGAATTTCACTTTTTAACCATCTTTTATTGGATGTGGAATTGCAGGTGCACCGGCATTACATCACCGTTACCTAAAGGAAGTGTTATGAGGTTTACTTTGGTGTTGCAGCTCACTGTCACGGAAATGGTGGAAACCCAATGGATTGTTTTCAATTTCATGGCTAAATATCCATCCAAAGAAGGTTATGTATTTCTTAAACACATGTATATGGTAGCGGGTATTTCTAGATGCTGACACAAGCTGCATATTTGCTTCCCAGCATCCACACACCACTTTTCTCAGCCTGCTCTGTTTTCCCTTCTGCGCAGTGATGTCAGTAGTCTCTTCATACAGGACCATTATAAAAAAAAAAAAAAAAAAAAAAAAGGAAGGAAGAAAGAAAAAAAAATCTCTGTCCGGAATTGTTCTTAATAAAGGCTATGGTCTAACTCCCATTTCTGACTGGGAAACACGATGCGCTTAATTAGTGTTTACTACAACCCAGACAAACCAACTTGTTTCTTCACAGTGAATTCCTGAAGAGCTCTGTTTTACTGAGGTGAAGCAAGTCATCACGCTGAGGTAAACACTACTGAAAATTATGGCCTGGGCTACACATTTTTAGCAAAAGCGTAGTTTATCAATTGTTGGAAAGAATTTTCTTCAGTGCAGCGATCCACCTCCCACTCCTGTTCAGGGGCCGCCTGTGGCCCGACTGTGAGCGAACCCGACCGCTTGCAATCCCCCACAGCCGCGCGCCTTGAGGCCGCCGGCCCCGCCGCGGTGTTCATCCTGCTCATCTCCCGCCCGCGGATCCGCGCCTGCTCTCAGCACCGCGCGCCGCCCCCCGCGGCCGTCTCAGCGCTTTGCATGACACACACACGAAAGGCGCCTCAGCGCCGCGCTCCCAGCAGGCCCGAGCCCCCCCCCATCTCCGCACTTTCGCCACGCCCTTGACGTCAGAATCTTCTCCAGACAAGGGACCGTTCTGCCACACACCGCCCCGCACAACCCGCACCGTGGCCACCGGTAGCGGAGAGCCCTTCCGCGCTGCACGTTCGTTAGATTTCTCGCTTGAGTCCCAGAAATTTGAGGCGAATCTATCGAGTGCCGGAAAGCAGGCAGCTCTCTGCCAGGGCAGCGGAAGCGGAAGGTTCGCCATTTTGTTTCGGGTGATGGCGACTGTGGTGCCTTGGAGCTGTGGAGTTTAGCGCGGGCCCGGCCTCCTGGGGGACTCGCAGCTCGGACAGTCGTTGTTACTGCGAGTTTCCTCCTCCTCGTCGCGCCCCCCGCTGATGTACGGAGGGGTCGGGGGCTCTCGACGGATCGCAGAAGAGGCAGGCCCGCCGCCCCTCATGTTGTTGTCAGGCGGGGGAGCGGCTCCCGGGCCCCCCGGAGGAGGTGGAGGAGGAGGAGGTGGAGGTGGGAATAGCCGTGTGGAGCTGCTGGTGTTCGGCTATGCCTGCAAGCTGTTTCGAGATGATGAGAAGGCTCAGTACCAGGAGCAGGGGCGACACCTTATTCCTTGGATGGGAGACCCCAAGATCATGATCGATAGGTCGGTGTAACACAACCCCTAGACTGTGCTACGAGATCTCCTGTTATAGCCTCTTTCTGTGCCTCCCCTTGTGCTGTGGGCAAGCGAGGGCGGGGGATGAGCGGAGGGCTCGCTGCCAGATGTGTGGGGATCTTCTTCTCTGGCAGCATTGGAGGGCCGCGCCTTTTGCTGGGCTGCTTCCAGTGCTGCGTGTGGAACGCTGCTGTTTCCCGGCAGTGGGAACTTGGGGTTCCCCTCTCTGGCAGTGTTGGGAGGTTCCCATCTTTTTGACACCAATGCGCTGGGTCTTCCTCCTCCACTTGCACGGGCTGAGTTTGCAGAGTGGAAAGGGGGAACAGTCTGATTTCTGTGCAAACCACGGACATCTTTTCTCACTTGGAAACCAAGTGAGCATGGGAGTTTTTATTAGCAGCTTTATGCGTTCTCTTAGCAAGTAGAGTGCAACGTGAGAAGTGAAAGATGTTTACCCACCTTATGGGTTTACTTTTGTGTGATCTTGACTACAAGCTGTTGATGGGATACCCCAAGAGCAATTCTTCATCTGATTGCTTTTTCCTTGTGCCATGTGTGAATCACTGTATCAGCCAGAATCGTTCTGGTTTTGGGTGCTTGCTTTTCAAATTTTAAGTTAATGATGGCTTTTTAGGTTGTTGAGGACGAGGTACCAGAGAGTACCATGGCCAGAGAGTATATCAGAATCTGATGGTGTGAGGTTTATTCTGGTCTCTTAGCAATTTCAGCAGTGCAGCTTGAGATTTAGAAACAGTTTATTCAGAATGAATTTTCTGAATATTTATCTGGAGAAAGAAAATTAGAAGTCATGTTGGGCATAAATGAGTGGAGCTCTGAAAGTACAGTTTAGTACAATTTAAGAAGAGTTGTGGCTGACCCTGTACATCTCACTGGAAAAGATGGCAGGACGGCAGGATTTTGGCTTGAAAAAGATCACATGACATACTATACGTATTTGTTCCCTCAGTTTCATTGCTGATTTGATGCTAAACGTGATTTTTCTTGTTTCAATTTAACACAACTCTAATTGGCTTGAAAAAAAAATCCCCAAGAGTGGAGAAAAAAGAAATAGCCTTGCGCAATGTTGGATTCTTATGATTGACATTTGTTAAGTTTGAGTGAATATGAGTACATGAAAAATTTATGTTTTATTACTTACATGAGAAGTGTTATAATACATGCTTCTCATGGCAGCTCACTTCTATGATGGATTTTGTTAATAGGTAGAGGCCATTTTTGTGGTTGTATACAACAGTATCCCAGTTTGTGGTAGTTATAGAAATTGTTGGGAGCAAAAATAAGTATGTGCATGTATGTACATACATGTAATACCCCAAAAATTCAAATAACATACATGCGTAAGTTAAGGAAGCTTGCATTTACTAATCCTGTAGACTCCTTTAGAAGCTTAGATTCTTTCTATCTCCAGCAGCAGGAAGTCTTCATTTTCACCATTTTGAGAAAAGCACGTTGCCGTGAGAAGACATAAGTTGAAGGTTGCCTGTAACAGAGCTTGATTAACCAGACCTACATGTCTCATTAACTTTTTGCTATTAGAATATTTACTTTCTTTGTTTTTGGTCTAGCAAGTTGGCACAAGTCAAGAGTTGTGTGTGGGAAGACACCTCAGCGGAGTGGACTTTACTGACACTTTTCAATCAGTTTCTTTTATGATGCATACACATTATCCCAATGCAATGCTTTTCCTGCAAATAAAATTATTTCTGCGTAGTAGAAAGGAAGTGTACATCATTGATCTTTGCCGTTTCTACGGTGAACCTCCTTAAATTGCATGTATATGTTACTGTTCCTATGTATGTGTGTCTCTCTATCACATAACCCAGAACTTATTTCCTCAGCCAAATGGCTAGGGGCCGAGCCTAGCCATGATTTTACCTCCAATGGACGCAAGTTTCTATGGTGAAGATATCTCCTGAGAGTTCGGGACTAGCAGAAAGAAGCGAGGAAATTTCGACCGTTTGGTTCTTACGGATAGGTATTTATGTATTCGGGTTTGTGTGAATGTAAGCTATTTGACTTTCCAGAAAACGATATTTTGCAAGTGACGTTGATTGGTTGGTTGAACCACGTACGGTAAGAGCTGTTAAGGAAATGGATCCCACTTAAACTATTAAAGGATACCTTTGCCTTTAATTGTAATAATTTTTTAGTTTCTTTGAGAGGAATTTAGACTATTAAACAATTTTTCAATAGTTGGTGACAAATGATAAGCAAAATTAAATGTAAATTCTAGAAGGAAATATGCTTTAACATATAAGTGTTTTTTTGTTTGTTTTTTTCATTTTTAATGGGTAAGTATTTAAGTAGTCACATGAACTCAAGCCCTAAGTTTTTTGCATTGACCAGCTTTTTCGTCCTGCAGGTATGATGGGCGCGGTCACCTGCATGACCTTTCTGAATATGATGCTGAATATTCTACATGGAACAGAGATTATCAGTTGTCTGAAGAGGAAGCTAGAATAGAGGCCCTCTGTGATGAAGAGAGGTATTTAGCCTTGCATACGGACTTGCTTGAGGAGGAGGCGAGGCAAGGTATTGCTCAAGGAAACTTCCTGAGTTAGCACATGTTTAAATAAATAATTATGAAATTAAATTAACTCCTACTTATTTTATACTCTCTTTTTTTCTGATGTTATCTTGACAGTATCCAGTGGATTCGAAAAACGGGAGTCTTTGCGTATGTGAGAGGACCACAGGATAGTTTAAATATAGATCCACACAGAAATTGCCCTGATTCTGAGGGCACTGGGATTTCAACCCCTCCCCAAAAAAAGAATAAAATAAACACATCCTGCTTCTTTTCCAGTGTCATATAACTGAAAGCCATTATTCTTGTCTGCATAATTGTGTTAGAATGTCTTAACCATCAGCCTTTATCTCTTCAGGGAGATATTAGTAGTCAGCATACGTACATGCTGCCTTTTTCTATTTAATTTTTAATGAAAGTTAAATTGATTAGGTGAAAACGTCTCATCTGAAAACTTAAGTAAGAATCATTACCTTTTATTTTATTTTATTTTTTTATGACATAAGCTTTTAAATATGTTGTATTAATTGATAATTGTGTTTTTGTTCAAGAGGAGGAATATAAAAGATTGAGCGAAGCTTTAGCGGAAGATGGTACCTATAATGCAGTGGGATTCCGTTATGGCAGTGATTATTATGACCCTTCAGAACCCACTGAGGAGGAGGAGCATCAGCCTGCAAAACAAAGAGGTAAGGGATAAAAATAGTGAGGGTTAGTTAAGAGGAAGAACATAGCATTTCTGTCCCCTGTGTTAATCTTCAATTGAAGTCAGTTGCGTTTTTAATGTGAAATCGTAAGGAACGTTTCAAGTGTGTGTGAACTATGACTTAATAAAGTTAGGTTTTTTTAATTAGTGATTGGGCTTGTTTAACTAGATATTGCTGGGTTACTATGATACAGGATAGGTATGAGATATAATGCAGGATCAATTTAGCTATTAAATATTGTTTGGTTGTTCTTGCTGTTGTGTGGGGAAGGTTGGCTGTGTCAGGGCAGTGTCAGTGGTACTTGCATTCCACCAAGGGGTTCTCCTGTACTTTCAGTACTGATGCTGAATTTGTGTTGTCTTTTTCTGTGTTCTCTTTTGTTTTATTCCCTTATGTCTGCCTTATGTAACCAAATACTTTCTGTCTTCTTTGCATACAGTTCTTCAGTGTTTCTTGTAAAATGAGTATTTCACACATTGTGTAGATTTGTGTACAGCGTGCACCTGCAGAAAAATTGGGGAAGATTAAGAACATGTTTTTAGTTTGGCTGCCACATTTTTCTCTACTGCACAGAGATTGGAAAAGTGGATGTTCCCCTCTCTGTTGGTTGCTAAAAACGGAATCTGTTGAACGTTATAGCATGTCTTAATTGGAGGAAGCATTTGCAAAACTGTGAAAACATGCCATAATGTTACAGAATCCAGCTTTGAAAATTCCATCTTCATTTGGTAAGAGTTGCGAGTTCAAGTTTTATGTGGGTTGCTGTACATGTTTTTCTTTCCTGGAATGGTGAGATACCTCGAATAATGTATTTCAGTTTTAATGGAATCATTTTTGCAATAGTAAGGTACAACTTGCATGTTAAAAAATATGTGACTGAGTCATTGGAAGAGAGAATTATTCAAATCTTCAAGTTAATATTTATTTAATCAATATTTGATACTGCATGGAAGCGTCATAAGAGACTATTACAAAATCTTTCATTGTAATTTGAGAGTTCTAAGTGCTACTGACGAGAAGCTGAGATTCTCATAGTAGCTCACTGGAACGTTATCTTAGTTGTTAATTTTCCTATGAAACTATGTATTGAAAACTTGCAGTAATGATGGATGACAAAGGGACACTTTCTAGTAGTAGTTGAGAGTAGTTAGGAAAAAAAAGTGAGAAATATCAGTATTATGTTTTGCTGTACTTTAAACTGTACAGCTTTCAATAGATTGCTGTATGGTAGACATTTCCAATAATATAGGACTATAAATCCTTAAATTCATTTTTGTAAATTGTAATAGAGTAAAATTCAGTATTGGAAGATGCATATAACAGTAACATGAATTACAGACTGTAATTCTGTGGACACTTCAAGTATTAGCTCGAGCTGCTGCCAAAAGAAACGTAGAATCATAGAATGGCCTGGGTTGAAAAGGACCTCAAAGATCATTGAGTTTCAGCCCCTCTGCTGAGTACAGGGTTGCCATCCACTAGACCAGGCTGCCTGGAGCCACATCCAGCCTAGCCTTGAATACCTCCAGGGACGGGGCACTCACAACCCCCCTGGGCAACCTGTTCCAGTGCGTCACCACCCTCTGAGTGAAAAACTTTCTCCTAATATCTAACCTACATCTGCTCTGTCTCAGTTTAAAACCATTCCCCCTTGTCTTATCGCTGTCCACCCTCGTGAACAATGGTTCCTCCTCCTGTTTATATGCTCCCTTCAAGTATTGGAAGGCCACAGTGAAACAGACCTGTTCTTTGTTGCTTCTTCCTTTCCCTAATGTCAAAATTTCTTTGTACCTTTGTGGACTTAAAACGGTTGAATACATTAAAAAAAAAAGTGCATATAGCAATAGAAAGTGGGACTCTCTTTCTTGCATGGGTAACAGTTTGCATGCAAGTAGTCACTATGACTCCTGATGCACAACTAGGCTGTTCTGTTTGCCTGTGTCCGTAGTTCTTCTGACCCATGTGGGGTTACTAGTAGTTTACAGTGTGTAAAAGTATCTAGTCTACACATGTATTTTGGATTTCTAAAGGGCAGAAGATACTGACTTGAATTTTAATGTGTGTATTATTGTAGAAATGTCATTGCTTTTTTTACACTGTTCATCCCTGCACAGTGAATTTGCATTTAACTTTTTGTAACTTCTTGAAGCTGATCAGTAATAAAACATCAGAATGATACCACATTACCTTAAAATACAGGCACAGACCTCAGTGTCCAAGTTACATTCCCCCCCATTAAGTTTTCTTTTTGTTTGTACTCTCCAAATTGCTAGAATATAACTGAAGTTCATTTTTCCTTAAAATATTTAAACCATAGTTAGAAGAGACAGTATTGAAAGTTGCATTAAAAATGTAAACTCTCTGCTTGAATAAGTATAAGATTTTGTAAAGCAAAATATTGTTTGAGTAATATTTCTGATATAGGAAGCGATAGGATGTAATTGACCTTTGTAAGGAAATAGCTATTTTAGGTGAGTAATTTGTGTAATAAATCTGTTAAATATTTGGCTATGCTAAACTTGACACGAAAGCAACCATACCAACTTGACACTAACTCAAAGATGAATGGTAACATTTATTTAATCAATTATTAAGGCAACTTTTGGTTTGTCTCTAGATTATGAAAGTGCATTTTAGTTTCTCTGTTGTATTCTTCTACAGTTTTCATTAGGGCAAGGGAGGTGGTGAAAGTACTTTGGCTTGTTTGCATAGGCTGAATTTATAGATAATGAGGAACTAAAGTCAGACCACATGCGTGGATCTTAATAGCTTTAGAGATTTGGGTGTCTGTATTTTAATTAATGTTGTGGAAAGGTTCACTCAGTGCGTTAATTTTTTGTAGATTTTCTTGTAAAATTGAGGAGTAATGTTAATGAGAATGCATGTTTTCAGTTTGATATGAGACTAATTTGTCTCCAGTGTTGCAGTCAGGTCCGACGTCTATAGGTTCCTATTCTTCCTAATACCTCTGATAATACCTAATCTATGCAATCTTACTCATATTTAGTATAAACAAAACTACATCTAACATCAGGAAGAGGAATCGTATCTAAATGTCTTCAGTGTTAATGTTTATATTTTCGTTTGAGAAATTTCTGGGCTGCACATCCTTTTAGATAAACTTTGTTGTAATAATTTTTTGTTAACATTTGGATACGTTGTCATGTTATGTGCTATGATATTTTGCTCTGTCATTTGTTGTAGAAACTGCTCAGACAGAAAATGTGGAAGAAAATGAAGAACCTTTTGTTGCCCCTGCGGGACTGAATGTACCTTCTGATGTGGAACTGGTACGTGTGTACTTCTAATACATCCTACATTTTTGTGGATTTTCAAGGAGTTTATGGTGCTTTTTCTCCATTAATTTCATTTTGGTAGACTTGAAATTTTTCTCAAATTGTAGCTTCATTTCAATTATACTTGTTTAATTTTTGAAGTTCTCTTTAAGTCTCTTGAATCTTCTTATTCATGCTGAAATTATTACTGTTTACGCAAAGTGTATTTATTATCCCTTGAGATGCTATAGATTATGTGGAAAGATGGGCGTGCAGTCCCCATCTGAAGGGTATAGGAAGTGACTGGATATAGAGGCTGCATTTAAGACTAACCTATTCAAAGAGGAAAGCAACAATTTATTTCTAGAAGATTCTGAAATAACTTCTGGTAATATTGTACCAGAATTTGCTACGTTGCAAACTGTAAGCTTACTGGCAACTTGCATATTTTCCTTGAGGGAAGCTGAACAGTTCTTTTCCTTCCAAGATCCTTCACTGAAGTCATATTGGTGTTTGGGTACAATTGTAAGCATGAAGGCTTTAAATATATTTCAAGTTTCTGAAGAGATATTGGAAAGTCATATAATATTCTTCTATACTATGCTTGCCTTTGGCTTGCCTTCCCAGCCTGATAATCTTGGATAGTCAAGACTAAAAGCAATTTGTTAGAATAACTGATCATGAACACAGGGTATTTGTTTAAGGCTGTTCATCTGTTTCATTAGCCATTAATTGAAAATTCCCGTTTTGTTTTGTTTCTAATATATGACTAAGAGCTGTTTAACATCTCTATCATGCAGCTTTTTCTATTGTGCAATCTTACAGTATATTTCAGTAGTAAAGTGCTTACAAACCCACTGCTGAGTTCAGATTTTTGTACATTATTGCCTTTATATTAGCAGTTACCCTTTAGTCTTAGGAATGTTGAGTTCTTGGTCAGAAACTGCTTATTTGGCATTTGTATGCAGTTTCCAAAAAGTGTGTGCAAGTGAAAGAAAGTTTGCTTGTTTAGAAATCTGCTTTGCTGACTTTTGTTCTGAAACTTCTTATAAACTGTATAGTTCCAGAGTGCAGTGTGGGGCTTACTGGAGTAATTTCTCATGTAAGTCAGCTATTGAAATCCAGTGTATTCAGGTGAACAGAAGGGAATGGGGCTGTTTAGTTTGGGTTTTAAAACAAACAAACAAATCCAGAAAGGTCTAGACAGCAACTCTGAAAACAACGTATGCTTGACCCCGGGCTGGAAATTGTGGGAATGTTTTTGTGAGCCTTGATGATGATGATATTCCAACAAATTCAGTTTTAACATTGAAAGTGTATATATATATATATATATTTGTGTTAATTCAATTGCTGTGAAGAATAGAAGCCTGGTAATTATTTCTCACTCTACGCTGCTCCCTTGGAAAAAAAAAAATAATTTGCCATTACATTGATCTGTACATTGGCAAACACGTACAGATGCATTACATTTTGTTAACACTGCTGTTTAAAAGAAGATCCAGAGGCTGTGCTGTTGAATGTTGAGTGTATGGCAACTCCAACTGCAGCAGTGATGTCATTCTGGAATGTAAAATGCAAGAGTTACGTCAAGCATGCATGTCTTCTACTGCTTAGATTGTGGGCAAGGGTGACTGGTTTTGTCCACTGCGTTTTAAGAAGTCTGTGGATGCCATGGAAGTGTGCAATGAGAGGATATTATCAGTTAGTTTTATGAAGAAAATTTGAAAATAGCTGTTTTCTCAAAAAGAACATATTCGAGAGGCAACATAAGTTTTCCATGCTCAGTCAAGAATGAAGGATTGTTGCTTAACTTGCAGTAAGGGATACTCGCTCGAGGAAAATTTGTAATTATCATAGTAATTAAAGATTGGAACAATATCAGACTAGATGATAGCACTTCCATAATTTCACTATTTTTCACAGAATTTTTGTGTTGGCAGGTACTTTTGCTTACAACAAATAGTTCTTATCAGTTTAATTTAGTCTTTTTTATTAAATGCTGTAGAAAAGTAAAAATATATCTATGACATCTGCATTTACTTGATGGTGATGTAATGTTTTTTGCTTTGTAAAGTTTCTAAAGTTTTGCACCTCACTGGTGCTGCTGGTTTTTCAGAGCTTATAAAACAATGTCAGTTTCAAATTCAATGCCAGCTAGTAATTTCTGGCACAGTGTTTCTTGAGCTTCCTTGCTGATTTGTTGCTTTGTTCATAAGTCTCTGGGCCTTGAAGTACATGTTATATTTCAGCGTAAGAACCTCAGAAGAGGAAAAATTTCATATACGACTAAATTGTGAAACTGACTATGAACAAAACTGTCCGTTTGTTGAGAACCTCATTATCTCTAATTAAAATAATCTTCAGTAGTGTTCTAGAGGGACAAGTGAAATTTGAAACAACTAATTATTTTTCCTGATTGAACATGTTGTTCTAATATAGAATCCAACTGGCTGAAAATTATTTCTAAAAATGTGCTGTTCGGTCTCATTCAGGCTTTCTCCCTGAATAGAGCACCGCTGTCTCTTGTGCTTCTGATCTGAAAAAGATTTTCTGAGGTCTGTGGCATACATCTGCCTTTGGACCAATAAAAATTCAAAGCTGAAATGAATCATTAGTGTGACATTTCATTTATTATAGGAACGCACAGTTTGTTGAGCACAAGAAAAAAAGAGACCTAAGTATGAAATTAAGGACAGTTGTGAATTTATTCATTCTTTAATGATATTCTTGTTCTTCTCACTCCTTGACATGGCATGGGATTTCAGGAGTGGAAATGCATAGATGCTACTTATATTTCTTCATTTTCTTTTATTGTTAAAGTATCTAATGACTCTTTATGGGACATGACAGCACATAAAATTGCAGTATGTTTGTCTTAAGATGCGATGTGTTCCTTCCAAGAAAGGACATAGAATCACAGAATAGCTTGGGTTGGAAAGTACCTTAAAGATCATCTGGGCCTGAATGCAGTGCTCCAAATGGGGCCTTGCAAGGGCAACACTGTAAGAGGTTTTTATAGTTAGGGAACAATACTTGCATGTTTAGTGATAAGACCAGGCACAGTGGATCTCCAGAGCATCTTGAGATTTAAAGGTGGATCCACTGTACATTGGCATTGCTGTGTCAGCAGGCATGTCTGTCTCCTCTCTTGTGCTGGTGGTGGTGTCTGTATGGCTCTGGAGCGTGCCTGGCTTAAAAGAATGTTTTTGCTGCATCAAGCTCAACTGCAGTTTGTTCCCCTGTTCAATTCAGTGTGACAGATGCAGAGCATCTTGCAAAAGAAAATGAATGAGCCGCTGGAGAAGGTGGAGACCAGTTTTTTTTTTTTTCCTTGTTGGTATGCTTCCACCAGTTGAAAGTGATGATGATGCTGTTGGTAGAGAAAGCTGAGAAGCCAGGCAGGGAACTGCTGCTCTTTCTAATTCCTTCTGCAGTTTGGCAGACTTGACAAGGTGCTTATGAAAATATAAATACATGTTATTTTACTCCCACAGCCACCAACAGCAAAAATGCATGCGATTATAGAACGAACTGCAAATTTTGTCTGCAAGCAGGGAGCACAGTTTGAGATTATGCTGAAAGCCAAGCAAGCACGCAACTCTCAGTTTGACTTCTTGAGATTTGATCACTACCTCAATCCCTACTACAAATTCATTCAGAAAGCTATGAAGGAGGGACGATACGCTGCTCCTTCTGAAAATAAAGCAGACGAGAAAAAACGTAAGTAGTTGCTTGTTAAATAGATGGCTTTGGGGTGTGAATCAATGAGGCATCTGCTGATACGGTAGGATAGCCATGTCTTTTTGGGCATTGTAGTAGCAGTACTGTTACAGTGTAGCTGAGACTGATGCGGTGATTCAGGATTTTCCTAAAGTTGGATAAGTTTTTCTAGAAGAAAAAGTTGTTTGGCGAAACTTGCTCATACAAAAACTGCTGCAATCATGGAGCTTTTGTAAACACTTCTCTAGCACTAGTCCAACAGAAAGTTGGTCCATCCAGTTTTGGTTTTACTGATGACTGGCGGTGTTGTCATCTACCCGTGTTTTTGGTAAATAAGTAGATTTATGAAAAATGTTGTTACTTAGAAGAATATATGCTTGTTCTGTGTCCTCTTCCTCTCCCAATAAAAATCTGTAGTAAACTCAAGTTAAATTCAGACATTGCTTTTATTCAGACACGAAAGTCAAATCTGAGGAAGAGGATGATGACGACGACGATGATGATGGAAACTATCTGCATCCAAGTCTCTTTGCATCAAAAAAATCCAGTAGGCTTGAAGAGCTCATGAAGGTACTTCATTATATTAAAGGAACTGTTTCTAAAACATCTGCTTAAAGGTTACAATATGCATGTGTTAATCTGGTAACAAAGATGGCTGTCCTTGAAACATAGATTTTGCTAAAAGCTGAGATGAAATGTTTCCAGATTTTAGTAAGTAAAATCTTGACATAATGTAATTTTAGTGAATAACTTTTCAGCAGAATTAGTGCTACTCATAAAGAGTAAATTTTACTGGAAGTGTTAAAGATGTTACTTTCTGGCCTTAATCAGTGATGGAATAAAGGAAATGACAGATGGTTGTACACATCTGAGGCTCTCAGAGAAATGGCAGCAATCCTGTCTGATATTTAGACAAGACAGGTCAGATTCTGTGTCTTATTCCAGCATTGCATGTAAACAATAAAATGATTTATTACTTATTTATTCATTGTGTGGATTTGTGTTTTTATCAAATTAAAGTTTGGGGTTTTTTTCCTTTTTTTTTTTCACAAATTTTTGAGAAATAAACCTATTCTGATACAGGAGCTTCAGAAACAGTAATTTCAGTATTTGGACAATATTACTGATAATGAATGTAATCCAAATTAGGTTGATCATAGCATGTTTTTTAAATATGTACTTCAAATTTTAATCTATTCTTATTCTTAAAATTTTTTCAGCCTTTGAAGGTAGTAGATCCTGATCATCCACTTGCAGCACTGGTCCGCAAAGCACAATCAGATAATAATTCATCAACTCCACAATCAACAGATGGGGCAGCTGTACAAACATCACAAGTGGAATATTCCTCAGATTGTAAGTGCATTGTGATTAGGCAGCTGGTGATGTGCAGAGGCTGGTGGGAAGAAAATATGTTAAATACATATTTGATCATTCATAACTGATATTTATTCTTTTCCAATCTTCCCAGTCTTTGAAGGTTCATTCTTCCACTGTGTAGCTGTCAAATTGCTAGCACCTTACAAAAAACTTAAATGGAGTGAGGGGGGGGAGGAGACGGTATTTAAAGCTCATGCAACTTTTGTAAATTCTCATAACCAAAAAGGTGAAGTCAAACTTAATTGTATTTATATGCCTCTAATTTTTTTCGAAGTCCTTAATTCTAAAAAACTCTGATTTCTCGAAATATAATTTTTTCATTTATGTAAGTTGATGTACAGTTGTAATAAAACTGATACCAAAGCTTGTAATGCAGATGTATTTGCCAAATAAGAAGAAGAACTATTCAAACACGCTAAACTGACTTTTACCAGCTTTACGTAGCTGCAGTACTTTTATTTTGACCAATAGTGTTTGGAAAGGCTGTTAATAAAGTTGAACTTAAAACTAATTTTAAAATTCTGTTATTTTCTGTATTGAAAATACATTTTGCTCTTAAAGCAATGCTGTAATTTAATTAATTGGTCAGTGATAATAGTCATCTAATTCCTCAGTGTCAGTTTCGAATACATGCACATTTTTCTTAATGCATACACAATCTTAACTAAGCTAAACTGCCTGAGGTGAGTTAGTTAAGGAAGAATTATTTCATATTAGGTTTTTTTTTGTAGACTTCCTCTGGCTCACTTTTTTTTATTATCTCTACCTATTTGGCTTCCAGCTGTCTCTCAGTATATTCTGATTCTGTCTTTTAATCTGTGCATTTCTTGCTCTTTCACTTTTTTACACGATGAATTAGATACTGTATCTTAGTGTGTTGTATGAATCTAAATTCTCGTGGTTTTGTGCTGATGCAATAGTTACTATTTTTTAATAAAAATTATTCTTAAATATGTTTTCTTTATAGCAACTGTGGCAGCCATGTATTACAGTTACTATATGCTACCTGATGGAACCTACTGCCTCGCACCTCCACCTCCAGGAATAGATGTCACCACCTACTACAACGCCTTGCCTGCAGGGGTGACTGTATCAAGTACTACAGGGGTAGCAACTGTACCTCCACCCCCTGGTACTACACCTCCACCTCCCCCTGACGCAACTGATAGCAGCAGTGGGTTGACCTCTACCACAACTTCTACAAGGTAGCACGTAATTTTATACATACACTTGTTTGGTGGAGGGATCTCCTTCCTACACTGCAGTACAAAATATTTAGTAACAGCTTTGTTATTGGTGATGTCTTGGTCACATTGCCAGTATCTATACAACTTTGGTTACCTGGTTTCACCTTGGTCTTTGATATTATATGTGGTTTATTTAACTTCTATGAAGTTTTTGCTAGTTGGAAAATCAGCAGTTACTTTAACTGCATAATGAGACCAGGGAACAAGTGTCTATTTCATGTTTTTTGTGAAGGAGACTGAAAGGTACTTATATTCTATTTATAAAAACAATGTATTTTTGATGTTTTCAGCACAATTACTCCAGTGGTTGCCATTATACCTCCACCCCCAGATATCCAACCTGTTATTGACAAGCTAGCTGAGTACGTTGCTAGAAATGGGATAAAATTTGAAACAAGTGTTCGTGCTAAGAATGATCTCAGGTAAGAAAAAATATTATTTCACTCTTTATTTTAAAAGTTGAGGTTTTCATTTACAAGGGAATTACTTTTTTTTTTGAATGAAATTCAGGGACCTACTGAAAGGTAATGCCAAAGTGTTATTACTCAAATCATCAAAGCAACCAAGCAACTGGAAAGCTTCAGTGGAAACCATGCTCTTAACACATAAGAACTGGAAGTTTACGCATACGTTGCACTCCTTCCAGAGACCAAACAGGATTCTATCTGCAAGAGGGATTTACACAGCAACGGGTTGTTGGTATTTACTGTGTTCATGTACATTCTTACAAATTCAGTTTTCTTTTAACAGATTTGAGTTCCTGCAACCGTGGCACCAGTATAATCCTTATTATGAATTTAAAAAACAGTTCTTCCTTCAGAAAGAGAGCAGCGACAACCGTCAGGTATGTGTGTTAAAACTGCAGTGTAGGTGAGAAAAGGACTTGCTTATCTAGTGTATTACTGTGAGACTTGTTAAAAATTGAACTCTCTGAATAGTGGAGAACTTGTTCAACAAAGGATGTGAATGCTTTTTTTGTTGCTTTTTAATTTTGTATAGCATTTAATTTGGGATATGTGAGGTGGTATGATATTTAGTTCTTGCTTTTTAGTATGATCAGCCACTCTCTGTGGTTGTATTCTAAAATGGCAAGCCATGAATCTTTTGAATATATGCCTTGTGGAGGTCTAGAGACTTGTCGAATTAGGATTAGTGTTCTTTTGTCAGAAAAGTGAGATCTAAATTTTTAACAGCTTCCTGGTTCTTTGTAAAGTAGTAGCTAAACTACATTTCTGGCATGTTTTTTTCTGAGGGAGATTTTATAAGAGAAGAATACTGGCACGACTGGCTGAAATAATACTGGACCTTCAAAATCTCATGACAGCTTATTACTTCTTTTGCTTACTCTACTCATGTAATTAGAAGATAGTATCCAGACTTGGCATCCTTATTTCTAGCCATTCTTATGTTAGTTAATGCCATTAGATTGTTTGTTCTCTTACTGAAAAGAAAATTGCAAATATTATCAGAAATATTTTATCTGATGTTAACTTTTCATGGGAAAGAGCTATTTTCTTTTTAGGCCCTATGTCATTTGTCATCTCAAGGCTTATATTGGAGTGCTCAACAATTAATTACTTAAACTGAAAGAAGGTAGGCCTGTGGGTAAACTCCTCAAAATAACTTTCTGGAAAATGAAGAAATTCAGTAATATTCAATGTTTGAAACACTTGTCTCATAGTTTAACTGTGAAAAATGCTTTGAGAACACTGTTTTTAAAGATAAGCTGTAGTAAATGTAATCTTACTCAATTGATAAGTTACCTGCAAAATCCTCCTGTACCACAATGATAGCTTTTATTGTGGAAATTCTTATTTGCAAACTAGTGTGTTGAATTCATAAGAGTTACATAATTAATTAATCGAGACTTAATATTTACTTTCTGGGGAAACTGCACCCTAACCAAAAATGCAATAATAGAGGTTTCCTTTTAGGTGTTCCGTTTAGGAACCTTTTCCTTTTAGGTGCTTGCTAAGAAGCAAGCAGAAACTGGTTCAAGTTCCCTGAGGTTGTGTGTAGCAGTGCATATCATCCTACTGCAAGATTTTGTAGATAATGCCATTCTCTTTATTTTATTTTTTTTTAGAGTAAAGATTTCAGTATTATTTTTATGCTTTAATAACATAAGTATAGGCTACAAATGCAAGTGTTTATTCTCCGTTTGGCCATTAAAGTTAATAGAGAATTGTACTATTGGCTTCAGTAAATACATGAAGTCCATTTCTTCTCCAAGGATTTTCAGTAATTAGTTCTGTTGGTAAGGGAAGGGCTTCAGGGAGCAATGAAAGGATCTCTTCAATACATTATATTTTAACATTAAATATATTTAACGGCAGCCATTGGGAAGCAGCCAAACTGTACGTTGAGAGAGACTAATTTAAATGTTAAATTATTTAATGTGATCTCCCAAATTGCTGTGTAAATATGTTTAATATTCTACAATATCTGTCTTAGTATTTTTATAGTATGAGTGTAGAAGTTGTCTTGAACGATTCAGTCACATAACGGTAGAACCAGTAATTGTTTACTCTTTTGAAAGTCTTAGAAGATCTGTACTATATCTGTTTAATGCCACAAAAGCCATCGATTGATCTGATGTTCTTCAGCAAAAGGTTAGAAGAAGTTAAACATTAACCTGTGTTTATTTCTATAATAACTTGAATTAGTAAAGAAAGTATAATGCAATTGTATATTAGCAAAGATATCAGGAGCCTTCATTCTGTCACTGTCAGTCAACTTTAATGGATTTTGTCCTGGACCTTGTAGATCAAGACCTAAAAGAATATACTTTGGAAAGAAAGTGTATGCTTTTAGGGTCTAGTTTTAAAAAGCACCATTTTTAAAACAGTTGTTTGGCAGAAGTGTACCGGCTGAAGAACATTTCTTTACCTGTAAAATAACATCTTACTGCAGATCTTTAGTTTGTGCAGCATGTGGGTTTACATGAAGCAGTGTGTTATAAGAAGCAGGCTTTCAGTCTTGACTGCTTATTGAGGTACAATTAGCTGTTGATAGTGGTTTTTGAAAAGGCTGGCAGAATTGCAGCTCCCCAGGCACTGTATTAAGTCTGTCATAAGCTACTCAGTTGGTAAGCTTGCGTATTTCTTTTGAAAAGGGAGTATCTTCATCTGAAGATGTTCCAGCAGATACTACCGCTGATGCGCCAAGTGAGACTCAATTTGCAGATGAGCACACGCCTGAAGATGCATCTGAGCCAAGTGCTAAGGGAGCTCCAGAAACTAAAAAGGATGTTCCTCCTAAAACTGTCAGTGATGGTAAATTGGTAAAAGGTATGTTGGCTCAGTTTGTTGACCATAAAAATATTTGTCAGCACCTACTGAAGAAAAAAAAGGAGTGGTGGAGAGTATGGGGAAGAATTTCAGCATGCAGAAAGTATTTTCATTAAAAGCATCAGAAAGAAACAATCAATTTGCTTGTTTTCATATTTTTTTATCAGACTGTGAGGTATTTAGTGTCTGACAGAATAAATTGTTTTGTTTCAATTTTGTTCAAAGTTGAAAGCTTTCATCAGCGTTCGCAATAGAATCTTATTTTTGTAATTTAAGACTTGACAGTTATAAGCTCTGTGTGAAAAAGAAGTTATTCCTTCTGAATAAAAGCAATGGTCTTATGAAACCGTGTGTGGAGGAAGTGCACTCGGCTTATTACTTTGTTAATCAGCACGTTGGATGTTAGTCATACTGGAAAAAAGATCCTTTTCGGTCCAAGTGGACTGTTCCTCTTGCATTCATAGCAGCAGAGGGATAACGTGGAAGGATCTCTTGACAGACAGTCAGCTAACACACTGTTATTATTGTGTGAGAAGACACAAATAATTTTGTGTGGGAGACCCTTAACTGATTTTGAATAAATGCAGAAACATTTTAACAACCATCTAATATGGTTGTGTCTAGAAAATGGTTTGTATCTGAAATACGAAGATTTTTAACTTGAGACTAAACATTACAGGGCAAATGAAGTTTCCAAAATTTCTTCAAAGAAAAAAATTGGTTCTGTTGTCCGATCCTCCAGAATAAAATCACAGTGTAAGGATTAACCAAGCTTGGGGATTTTTTTGTTTTGGTTTCTTTCATGGTGTAGGCTACAGGTGTTATGGATGGGTAAGTCAAGAAATTCAACCAGCTTTCCACTGTAGTCTAAAGATGTGTAAAATCTAACCCATTCATTCACAGCATCATTTGCTCCAATAAGCTTTGCAATCAAGGCCAAAGAAAACGACCTTCTTCCTTTGGAGAAAAACCGTGTCAAATTAGATGATGACAGTGATGAGGAGGAAGAAGAGGGCAAGGAAGGCCAGGAGAATGCTAATAGTGCTTCAAACAATACTCCAGCTGTTACCACTCCTTGTGTTGCTGCTGAAGAGAAAAAACCTCAACTTACACAAGAGGAGCTGGAAGCTAAACAAGGTATCTCATGTTACATTGAAAACAAAATGACAGATTGAGTCCTTCGTAAAGCATAGCATTTTGGGTGTTTTCAGTCATTGCTGTGTCATGTTAGTAGGGATCGGGTTCTTTTCCCGCAGTTCCTTGTTTATTTTTTAATATGGAATTTTCATTGGTTGCTCAGCTAAAACTGACAGTGTAATATATTGTCACTGAATGCTTCGACCTAACGTGTGATCTTTCTGCTATTTATTTTATTCACAACCTTGGAATAAAACACTAAACTTCTAGTTTCCAGTTTGTATTAACACAGCCCAGGAAAAGACATGTCTATTTCTCATTTTCTTCGCAGAACAATGAAATGCTTCCAGCTATTTTTCAATAATGTAGCATGGCCATATACATTAATATCACCTTGCTGATGTTTTGTTACTGTTACAATGAAGTGCCATTAAGTCTTTGCATGGGTTTTTCTGTTACTGTATTTGTGTATGTAAGGGCACAAAGGTAGGCTGTGTGAATTTGAATGAAATGGTCTTTTAAAGGAATCATCCCCCAGGCAATTGCACAGTAGAGATTGTTTAATAAAGTAGAGATGCCGTCGGTGTTTATCAGCTTAAAAACTTAATATTGCTCTTAGAACTATAAGTATGCCAAAGGAATTTAATTTTTTCTTTTTCAAAATGTACTTTTTTTCACTCCTAAGTAGTAGTTTCTTTCTATACAGAGTATGCTGTAGTGGTACATGTCTAAAGAAAACAGGAAATATTTTCTGTGGTAATATTTACGCTGCTACTGTTCTAGACAGCTTTCATAAATACTGAGTAAAGCACAAGCATCCTGCATTTTCAGGATCAGATTTTCATGTCAGTCTCTTTAAGCTTAAAGATTTTTACTTAGCTGGTAATGTTTCTTGTTAGGGAATTGACATTATCTATAAATTATAATGGTTAGAATTTCATAACTTCAAGCTGTGTCCTTACTAGTCCTTTGAATGGATGTACTAGAAAGATTAGAGTATACAGCTGGGGGGGCTGTTTAGTTAGTCTGTTTGTTTTTGTTTCTGTGTTTCTTTGATGGAAACTTTAGTTGCACATGTGGTTTACTCTAAACTTAATGTTTGTCTCTCTTAGCAAAGCAGAAACTTGAGGATAGACTAGCAGCTGCAGCAAGAGAGAAGCTTGCACAGGCCTCCAAGGAATCAAAGGAAAAGCAGCTACAAGCAGAACGCAAAAGGAAAGCTGCACTTTTCTTGCAGACCCTGAAAAATCCTCTGGCAGAGGCAGAAACGGAGAAGGTTGAAGAGAATTCCTTCAGTGTCGAGGTAAGAAGGAGATAAATTTCTCTTTACCATAAAGCTAGCAGAAGACTTACTTGTAGGATGTTAATCTGACAGTATTTTATCAGGTTGACTGAAGAGATGGAAGATTTTTCCAAAAGGAGAGAAAGTTGTATTTTAAATACTGTTAATCTTTTTCAGTTATCTTAGATGTTTCTTATGTGTCAGTTAAGTACTGGTAGAGAAATATGATGCAAAATTCAGAGTTCGGTTTGCCAGTTAGAGAAAGCAAAATAAGCTTGCAAAATTAACTCTGCAGTAGTGGCCCGTGAATTTGAATATTTCCCTTTCAAATTTGTTATGGTATGTATTTTAATATTTGCTTATTTAATGTGTATTTTGTTGTGAGTAGACATATTCAAGACTTTAAAATAGTTCTCAAGCAGTTGAGCTTACTTTTCTCTTATTCTGTTGGGTTTGTCGATTGTTTTTTTAATTTAGCTGATATAAAACTGAGATTAAAAGGTAGGGAATTGATTCATACAATTTAAGGCTTCTGTCTTGAGACAATAAATATGTAGATGGGAAAAATATAGACTATATAATGATTGCCACTCATTATGTTAGTTGAGTGTTTCACGTAAGTGCTTTAAAAGGTTAGAATGCTAAGATGTTTTCCTCTGAGGCTAAATTTTAGTGAAAGACTTAAGAGATTTACTATTATTATTATTGTTATTAGGTTTAAAAAATAAAACAATTTATGAATAATGGTGCAAAATTCAAATATGTTTTTATACATTACTCTCTGGGCAGATTGTCAATAAAGAGTCAAAACAAGAAATTCAGATTGAAGTGATTGAGCTCACAAAGTTAGCTCAACATTGGTTCGAATGGTTATTTTCATATTGTTTTAAAAAGTGATAATCTGCAAGAAAAAATCTCGAAGTACAAGCTACTGAAAAATTCAGATTACAAATTTGTGTTCTGTAATAACAAAGACAAAGCTGGAATTAAGGTTTCAGCTTTTTCTGTGGTAATTTTTGTTTATTGTACTTCAGTCATGTTCAACTCTCTAATAACAGTGAAATATATGTTGTCGTCTTACTCCAGTGGACTGTTAACTTTAACAATATATTCATAATTTTGATTTGCATCTTCAAGATCAATATAAAGAAATCAAGGGAGATGATGTTTCCAGAATTAATCATTTCCAGCTTGTTGAAATCTGGAAGGGATAAGAAGCGTACAAATACTGTATTCTTCATTTCCTTCCTTTGGTTGTAGATACTGGTTTCTAGGAATACTTTTCTGCAAGTTTTATTCTTGAAATATAAAACCAAAGTCTAAAAACTTGGATAGATCAAAGCCACTGATCTGCTTTTTTCCTGTTAATGAATGGAAATTGCCATTCACGATAACTAAGAATTAATATATTTCACATAAACCCTTTCTGATTTCAGTAAAATAACTACATTTTTAAAAGCCTAAATAGGGGATTTACATTTATTATGTAGGGAAATCCTTCTATTATTGATTGTTCATACATCATAGCTCTGTCCTGAAGCTTTTCTCTCCATCTGCAGGTTTTGGCAGCAGAGCTGTATTTTCAATCCAAGCATCTCGTTCCCACGTGCATTGTATATTTTCCATTTAAGTTCTTCATTGCTTAACTTCATCCTTTCCATGAAGGAGAAGAAGCTAGTTTCCTTCTTTTTTGTTCTTTCTTTTTTCTTTCCCACTTATTCCAGCTATTACAGTGAGCCACTCTTTCTTTCTGCCATTGCTTGTCCTAGTTTACAGAGTGATAACTGTACTTCCAGGAGTGTCACCCTTCTTTTTCTTTCAGCCTGAGCGCTGTTTTACCATAACACGTTCCAATCCATTGTGATCTCATGCAAGCCTCCCAAAAGATGTGGCAGTGCATTTTCTGAACCTGCATGATCACGTCCAGCAAGTCCAGACAACCTCTTTTCTTAATGGAAAAAAAAAATCACGTCAAAACCAATTTTCAGTGAAGTAAGCTTAGACTTAGGGCTTTACTGCAGCAGCTGTCAACGCCTGTGTGGAAAGAAGTAGGAATGAGATGTGGTGTAGACTGTGTAGTTACCTGTAACTCAACATAAATTGGGTCTGAAGTTTATGCAGTTTCAGGGTATTGTTATGGGATCCTACGCTAGCCAGAAAGAGACTTCTGTGTTTATCTGTATGTGCTGCAGTTAGACCTACCGTGCACATTGCAAACACAAATATTGTTGGGAACTGGAGCCTCCGTTTTCTGGTTTTGGAACTGTGTCACTCCTAAAACGGCCAGCGAGGAATTCTTGATTGCACTGATCAAGAAAAACTTTATCTTTGGATACCGATTGAAAATTTCAGATAATAATTGTGACAGACTGGAACATGAATGAATGATGTGGCTTTCAATCATTTCCTTTCCCGCAGAAAGAATTCCAGTACCTAACAAATAATTCATTGGCCAGTTCTTGATTTTTTTTCCAAATAAATCATGAATTACCCTTCAAAAAACTTTGAGGAGAAGAGATATATAAAAGAGAAATACATGTATTTTCGGTGAACCATATCAGCACGAAGTGGCAGATTTGTGAATTGAATGTGGTCACATGCTGAAAGAAATCCTGTTTGGGGTTCTCATTGCTAATGCTAATGAATTTTCCCTGTGTCTGGCACACATTCAGTGCATTTTTCCAGTTACTTGTCGAAGTGTGAACGCAAAGAGACTACGCCAGTGCAAAATTCTTGAGGCTTTCAGTCTGTTCTTCTTAAGAGAATTTTTCAAGGACGTAGACGTTTCTAAGCTAAGATTCTTTTGTCATTTTTCTTTAAGAGAATGCTTGAAAAAAATCAATAATTTTTCAGTAACATTTGTGTCTTTTTCAGAAGAGCAGATGAGTGTCCCCACTCGCATCTGAAATTTCTCAAGTTCTAAGTTGAACTTATTAGAAAACAGGTCAATTTTCCAACAAAAACCTCACTCTAATTCCACTTCTCAGCAAGCTTACTTGCTAAAAATGTCTGTTTTTCTTCTGCCGCGTGTGTACAGTTTCAGAGAAGGCATTTCTTTTTCTTGGAGATGAAGTCCAGTATATCTCAGCATTTTAAAGCAACCAGTTTCACTGCTTCTTACCAGTAGAAAAGGTTGGGAAATTATTTGTCTGTAAATGGGCTTATTTAGAATTTCAAATATGTATTTAACTGTTACTGATGTAACCTTCCTTTTTGAAATAAAATTGACTGCTGTATTGGGAATGCCAGTACCATCTCACTGAGCAGTCATCTGCTATACTCAGTTCTCAGAATCCGGTAAGCTGCATCATGATGTCCACATCAATTCATAAATGAACATGTAGAACAGTTTTTTGTGTGGGTTTTTTTAATGCTTTTTCATTCACGTTTCAGAAAGATGCATTTAAGAACACTGATGGTAAAGGTATTCTCCAATAACAAAAAGTAACTACAGTAGTTGTAATCAAGGAAATAAATACATGCAATCAGTAGAAAGGGAGATGTAAAATTAGTTTTGCAGTTTGGTCGGTCAAACTAAAAGAGATGTAATAAGATGAAAATGTAAGTATTTTAGTCTACCAAAAATGCCACGTATTTCATCTCCCTTTCTTGGGTAGGAGCAACCAACGTGGATCTGGGAAACAAAGGTTGATATGCAGTGATCGTAGGGTTAATGTGGTACAATGATTTTTGTGGCTTAAAATCTGTCTCAAGGAATTGAATAAGTGGCTGAGAAATACAATAAGGCATGAAAATGGGTTGAGAATTTTCATGGGAGATGCATAATTCCCATGAGATTGCCCTTGCCAAAATACTGCATGAAAACTAGTTATGCTATTTATGTGTATACTCAGCATAGAGTGATGCTGAAAACCTGTTTATCACACTGTAGAAATGCATTAAACGAGCAAAGCTTTTTTTGACCTCTGTCAGATTTTCCTGATACCTAACTTTTCTTAAAAGATTTGCTGATACTGGGTATATGTTGCATCTTTGAAAACAATTGATTGCACTAACTGCATGTAAAGAGTAGTCGATGCCATAGAATATAGTGCTTGGAAGCTTTTTGGCTTCAGATGGATCACGAAACAGATCCACTTTTTCCCCTAGCTGAATTCTTTGTTTTGTATCGTTTCCTGCTTTCCCTTAAAGT
Organism: Numida meleagris; assembly: GCF_002078875.1. NCBI lineage: Eukaryota > Metazoa > Chordata > Aves > Galliformes > Numididae > Numida > Numida meleagris. Next base: position 2,951,453 of record NC_034422.1, on the reverse strand, counting down.
GAAATCAAGCAAGAGGAGCAGAAAGCTAATAATTGAGCTTGAGCAGCGAAGCAGCACAGCTTTTCAGAAACGAATCCTCACTGCTCTTGGCAGCATTACAACAGAACAGTCAGGGTATAGCCTAGTCCTTCCTCGGAACAGTGCTTGTAAAACGTGGCACTAACTCGGTTTCCCAAGCTGATCAGCTTCCAGTAACACTGCAGCAAGTGAAGTCTGCCTTTTTTTTGTAGACATGAGTAGCAGTAACTGGATAGCCTCTCCCTTTCTGTGTTTGTGTATGTGATCAGTACGTGCTTTCGTAGCAAGAAAATCGTGCTGAGACATCTGGGGGGTTTGTCAGTAAAGAGAAATTGCAGTCAGTCAGACACAAATGCAGAGGTACATTCTTCGTCAAAGAAGAAGGTCGTAAGCAACCATTAGAGTCAGTTAAGAGAGAAGGCATCTCCCAGAATCTACTGGTGCAACAGGCAAAGCAGGACAGAGGTGGCAAAAATAGAAGGGGACAGTGCTGGTGGCTGGCTGGGCAGGGCTTTGTGTGCTCCCTGCAGCACAGTGTGTTTGATGTCTTCAGAGCAGCTACGAGGTGCCCTGACAGGTGTTCTGCGTGTGTAGGACAGTGTAATTTTTGTATACAAGGCATGATCTACCTAATAACACGTATGATGGTTATCGACCAGTGAGTATTCTGCACATCTCTGGTGTTTTATCTTGTCAGAAATGCTTTATGGGTGATAAGTACTTTCATCTGTACGTAAAAGACAGTTGGCTGTATTCAAACTGTTACCTGTATAAACCCTAACATCCAGTCTAAACAAGGGGAAAAAATCAGCTATCATAGTGCTGCAAAAACAAGCAAGCACGTAATTTGATTGGCTTGTCCCTAATGTCATCTGCTATTGTGTCTCTGAATATGAAGATTCTGTAGAACAAAGCAGTACTTAACTTGTTTTGGATCTTTCATCTTTTCTCTTTTGAAGACCTGGTTTTTGCGTCTTTCTCGGATGGATTGTCCTTACTTTTGTCCTGTATATAACAGTGTTCTTTTTTTTGCATGTGTGGAGGCTGGTCTGTTTACGAGTGACACAGAAGTTTGTAGTACAGGTTTAAAAACAAGGTGCTGTTCAAGTTTTTCCAAGCTTAACAGGGTTCTTAAGAACTGTAGCTCATGTACATCCTTCACATTTTCTGCTGTAGTTGATCCTGCTTTACTAGCAATAGACAGTAGGTATTGCTGTATGCTTCCCTAGAATAATAATTTGTAACATAATATTGTTTGCATGTAATTTTTTTTTTTAAAAAAAACTAGTTTGTGACCAAAATGTAACTGCATAATGAGTACCATGTGCTAAGTATTCAAAGGAACAAAAAAGCTTTCAAATGTTTTAGGGTCATCCATTTCTTACTTTATGTTCTGTTCAGAATATTTGTGTCGTTGTCTTCTGTTTAGCATTGAATGATTGGGGAGGTTGTTAGCTAGTTTGTTTGGAAATTTTCTTTGTCTTACTTTTTCAGAAGGCTGCATACTGATGTGGCATTTGGAGCGTAAGTGGTGGATATCATGCTGGCATTTTGAACTTTGTTTTTTTTATTGCAAGAACCCTACCATTAAAAAAAATCTACATGAGAGTTGTAATTCTTTACACTGTAATTACTTTAACAAATATTTTATGGAAAAAGTTGAATATCAGGAACTGTGATCTAAAGAATTTAGATATGTGGGGGAGTTGAGAATGTTCCATGCCTTGAATTTTATCCTTCATATTACTCAGGGTAAAAAGGCATACTGCTCCATGTAACTAGCACAGATTCTCAGCCACGATTTTTTTTTTGCAGTGGTCTTTCAGAACTGAAAATGCAAAGTTCTGTTTTCAAAGAAATTCTCATGGTCAGTGCAGTGTTAATTGCTGTACATCCATGCAGCAGCTGAACAGAGATGAAACAGTTGGGTCTTTGAGTATCTAGTATTTAATTTGTTCTATAGGAACAAGTGTTTTTATCACTCTTTTAATTGCTTTGGGGTAATTTGTTTTATTTAGGATAGGACTAATGAAATCTTCTTAAGGTAATAACTCTACTCTCTTTGGTGCACAGCAATAGTACATTTTCATTGCTGGTAGACAGTTACTTATTAGTTCTCTGTCAGGAAATATTTCAGTGTAGGCTTTGGGGAACCTGCAGTAAAAAAGGTTCAGTGGTAGAGAAGTGTGTGAAGCGATGTCACATTGCAATAAAACAAAAGAATTGCTGATGAACTCTTTGCGGTTGTAACACGCTTCACTCTTTCCAACTTCGATCTAATACAGATTCAAATTAATGCAAAATTCAGCTGCTCAGAATAGAAAAAATATTATCCAACTGTAGAAGTGTTAGTTAAGTTATAAGTAGTGCTCTTTACCAGTTAATTTAATTGCACCAGGAACAGTGCCAATGTTTTGTTCTGCTGTGATAAGCACCTTTTTGGTTCACTTCAAATGTTGGCTTTGAGTATTGATTAGGTAATGTAACCCCTGAAAAACTGTGTGTCCTGGTCTTATGAATACTGCAAATAAGTAAGTGTCTTGTAATGACCTGGTGTTCTGGTTTTGTTCTCGCATAGCTGTAAAGCCTTCCTGACAGAAAGCTCTTTCCTAACCCATTGCTGCTAAAGATGAGTTGTTCACTCGTCTTTGTTTTCCAAAGAAGTATGTTTGAAATGTTTCTAACAGGGAGTGTTTATTTTAGGAAGCTTTCTTTTAGAAGAATGTCCCTCAGTGATCCAAATACAATACTAAAGAGGAACTCTAATAGTCTAATGCTGTAGTATTTAATTAGGGCTGGAAAAATGGGCTGTTATCCTAGATGGACAAAGAAGTGTGGTTCAGTGAATGCTTCCTGAAAATTTGTAATCTCATTTCCTAGCAGAGCTCTCAAATTTAAATCTCTTTTCCCTTGAGATGCATCATAAAACTTGTCAGGTAACCAGCTTGTTGCCTCACTTCCTGAAATTGTGCTCTGCTGACCTGCAGGTTTGCACAGTCTGATCAGTAACGGGATTTTTGCCTTTTGAAAATGCTTAGTAATCTCCCAATATCTGCACTGGCTTTGGGTCTGATTTGTTTATTTGCTTCACTCTTACTTCCAATTTCTTGCATCTGTTACCTTAGTTTGCACAAATCAGCTTTCCCTTGTAAAAGCACAAGTCACTGACGGCATATTCCATTTGCCAGACACAAGGCAGTTCTGTTTTCTTTCGAAGATTTATTCTGAAGCAGTATTTATACACATGGAAATTTTTGTGTGTGTCCTGGCAACTTGCTGGCACTAAGTTATTTCACAGAGCTCTGCCTCCAGGTCTGTTTCAAGCCCCTTTGTTGATGATTTTTGTCTTGAAGGCAAACAGAGCTGCAGCTGAGGGACTCAGCTCGTTTGTTGGCAGCTGATCTTGCTCCTGGGACCTGACGACTGACTTCTGAGCACCTGGTCCCAGCAGTGCTGCCTCAGTTTGGCTGATACGTGGTTTCTCTCTCTGTGTTAGCTGTAGTCTTGCACTTTGGACCTACATGTTCGCTTAGGGGTTCTTTCAGTTATTTCAGTATGGTTTCTGCTGGAGCTTTCCAAACAGGGTTCATTAGTAACTTGGAACAGTTGTATGTGATCCGGCTGAGAGGAGTGGTGAGTGTCCTGAAAGACAAGGAGAGACCTCAGTTTTGGCATCCAGTGCTTTTGTTGACTATGTAGGGATGCTTAGTACTTGGGGGTTCTTCATTCTGATTGCTGAGAAAATCTCTGAGTGTAAGCTAAAAGTACCTGTGTTGTTCAGTTATTAACTTCCTTTTTGGTAGTGGTATAATAGCTAATGTTTCATGCAGCCAAATAAACTTGGGCACTGAAAAATGTTGTTTTTTCTTCCCTCTCTTGTTTTCCTCTTAACTCTACTTTGCCTACAGCTATTTTGTTTCAGGCTATTAGAATTATCTACTTCAAGGCAAAATGGTCTATTACATATTCAGCAATGTTCAAAGAGAAGACTGAGGTGCGATATAAAGACATGAATAACATTGTGAAGGAACAAAAGTAGGCTGCAGTAGTCTCTTAGGAAACCCTTGAGTTTGGAAATGAGGGTGTCTGGAATTGCACGTGGATTGTGAAGTTAGTGAAATTGGAAATAGGCCACCAGTAAACCAGTCACTCCAGTGATCATGACTGAAAACATTTACAGTCCTTGAAGCAAACCACTTTAAAGCTGCTTTATTGCTGTTTTTGTAAATATTGTGATAACAGTTACCAGTTAAAGCTCAGAAAAGAGTCATTGCTCTAATGTAAAGGAAAACCGAATTTCTGATTATTCAAATGTACTCAATTATTGCCTTGACATATTCACAGTAGGAGAGGGGTAAAGAGAGAGGAAAAGATCACCTGCTTCTAATTTGGTTATTTTGGCTTTTAATGTATTAGTTTCCATTCTGATCACGGTAAGCGTTCTTGTATCAAACAGTGAAAGTGTCAGATCAGGTGGAGCAGAAATTATGATGGGGAAACTGTTTTTTCCAGTTGCCTTGAAATGGCAGCTGAGGGAATGACAGACTTTGAAATGAGGAGCGTATCGACAGTGCCTGACATGAATTGTTCTACACAAGGTGTTGAGCAGAATTCTCTTGGGTATGAGCAGATAATTTGAAAACTTCTTGGAGTGTGGTAGGTTTTGCTTAATTGACTTAATTGTAGTCAGAATTACTGACTGACTAAACATGAGTTGAGCAAGGACCTGCTCCATCACTAGGATTAATAACTTTTGTCTTTATTCCAGCCCTTTACATGCAGGAAAACTTATTTCATAAAGTACAGAAATAACTTGTGTCAGCAGTATTTCATTTTGCTGTTTTCCTTGAGGTTCTAATCAAAATAGCAGAGCTCAGGGAAGAAACTGACTTTAAAATTTGATATTGAGTATCAGTAGATCCTGATTGTATTCTCAAATGTATCCCTTTATAAGTAAAGAGACAAATGGATGAAAAGCTATCTGATAGTACCCATTTTTTAGAATACATTTCTTCTAAAAATTAAAGATGAAAACTTCAGGACCGTGTCCTAGTGAAGGTGACAGCCTTAGCATGTGTATCACTACTTGCATATATAACTGTGAGGGATTGTATAGCCCTCCATTAAATACTGTTAGATCTGTGTTCTTGAAGATGTGAGCCTTACTTACACACACTTTACTTAATGCTAATGCACTGCGGATTTAAAGCAGTCGTGGGAGGTTAAATTGTTATTGATTTAACAACTGTTTTCTTAGGATGGTTGTATTTCTCAGACTTTTGCGAGTCAAAAAATGTAAGAATATTGTTAGTTACTGTCTTCCTTGCTGTTGTTCTTGTTATCCTGCTTTTCTACTATATAAATATATATTAGCAAGGCTGCCAAGTGGGGTATCTTAAGTTTCTTTGCTGGAAGTGTGTATTTATGTGTCATGTGCAGGAGTAGATGTAGCACTCTATTAGTATTAAGGATTGGAGACGCTTATGCATTGTCTACATGTGTATATGACTTTAAGATTTGTATGCAGCTTTGAGATCTGAACACTGTTGTTCTTTGTTTACCTTTAATTTCAGAGTGTCAGTAGTATACCATGTCCTGCGACTGCAGTCAGAACTTTACCTACCTTGGAAGTTAGCAGAACTTCTGCAGCAGAAAGGCCTTCAAGCAAAAGTAGAGATCCTCCTCGGGATGAAGAGAAAGAAAAAAAGAGAAAAAAACACAAGAAAAGATCTCGATCGAGGTCTCGATCACCTTTCAAGTATCATTCATCATCTAAGACCAGATCTAGATCACATTCAAAAGCAAAGCACTCACTTCCCACTGCCTATAGGACTGTCAGGCATTCAAGGTGGGTTTGGAAATCAACCATGTTCTTTAGAGTTGTGTGGCTAATATTGAAAATGTTTTTGCACTTCTTTAATTATATAAGCATTTTTGTACCCATTAGACGAGATATGGTCACTCTGAAGACAGTGAGTAAATATGAACTGTGGAAAATCTCTGAAAAATTTTTTTTAATGAAATAATCAGTGATTTCTAACTAAGTGCAAAATTTTCATCAGTAAATTTCACTCTGGTCTGTGAAATACTTGGTGATACCGTGTAGGAGTCTGATTATAACAGGAAGTGGAATTTGTGCCTGTTGCTGGAGTACACTAACAATATGTTCCAGCTGAAACCAGGACACAATATTAAAGTAAGAAATAAGGAAAGAGAACCAGGTAGTTGAACAGCAAAGTTCAGAAGGAAAGCAAGCAATTGGGTAGCATATAAAAAGGTGTGATGGATGAATGACTGGAGAGATGTAGCAGGCATCCAAGAACGGTGAAAACAGAGTTGATGAGGGAAACCGTAGGTGAGCGTAGCCCAGTGCAGTTAACTATGTATTTGATTATTAATGAGAGTAAATACGTTATGTTAATTATCTAGCTATAAGCTAATACATATTATGTTATATTAATGTTGTTAATTGCATCTAAGACATTTGGGTCTCAAAGCCTTTAAAGTTTGCTGTATGTAAACTTTGTCTTGTCTTAAAGCCAGGCCACATAGCAGTCACTGTGGTCGGTCAGAAAGGCATATTATTGGGGTTGTAGTTTCTGGATCATGCAACAGAATATCTAAACAGTATTTCAGTAACTTGTAGTTCAAATGAATTGTGCCTATAAATACTACCTTAGCTGTGTATGTGTCTAATGCAGAATTATTTATTATCTTTGTGGACATGCCTGTGGCTTAAATGCTTCTTCCTCAGAAACAGATGGCCCAGTTATTTCTCAGTTCCTTTCTAGCCCTTGATGGTGATGTGACAGCTCTTCTCGTCATATATTTTCCCTGTACTTTTGTTGCTGTTGTTTATTTAACAAAGTGTCTAACTATGCTAATATGAGTAAGTGTTAATGCTTTACAACATGTTACTTTATACTAGGTTTTTTTAGGTTGAATGTGATACTTCACTGAAGACATCTCTGTTATTCAGAGATGAAAGAAATTAAATGAACATAACTTGGGCTTAAACAATCAGTCTGATGCACTGCTTATTTGACTAACTGGAAGTCACAGTACTCTGTGTGTTATTAGCTGCATTCTAAAATAATCTGGTACCATTCCTTTTTTGTATATAACCAATGTGTAAATGGAATGGTGCTCAATTAAACTTTCCTTGTTTATGAAGTGAATACGAGTCTTTTCAGAATTAAGGCTATCTAGAGGAGAAGTCTCATCAGGTGAATCACACTTTTTTTTGACTCCCTGTCAGGCTGTATCTTCACACAGAGATCCAGCATCTCTTAATCCAAGCTGTTTTGTATTTTTATCCATGATTTTGTTTATCAGTGGTAACAACAAGGATAGAATTAGTAATGTGATAGTGATGATTTAAAACAAAAATAAAATTCTTTTCTATTACATTGAAAAAGAATAATCTGAGAAGGTCCTTATCAGTACTTTCGTATGCTGCTCAGTGAAGCTAATCCTTGGGTGCAATGTTAAATATGCCTTCTGGCACAAATTAATTAATAAATACGTAATAGTCCTAACATAATGAATCAACACAACACCTAATTAAATCCGGATGGATTTTTCCTATGTCTCTGTTGAATGATACACCTGAGAAGTCCAGTGGTTTTGCTGGCTGGCTGAATTTTCAGAACTGCACCAATTCTTGCACTGAGAACATTTTGCACATCATAAAACTTCAGTCAAGATAGTGCTGAACAGGAAAGGACTCCCATTCATCCTATTTTCTGATCTGAGTGTGCCAGTTCAAACAAAGACCTCTGGAGGGTCTCCCATTCAGAAACCTATCGTTTCTGGGAACTTAAGGCAGTGTCATCAGTGTTGGTCACCTGTTCACTTTGAGATTTCTGCAGGCCGTATGAGAAACTTTTAGCCAAGAGATCTGTTAGAAAGCAAAATTTTACCTTACTAACTGCAGCATATCGCAAGAATGTAACTTAACTTCTGCTTGAGGTCCTGTAATTAACACAGAATACCTTCTTCTTGGATCTTAGTATGGTGACTCTATTGGTTTACTTTAATGGAAATGTATTATATTATAACATGTATTGATAGAGTGAATCCTCAGCTAGTAGGCAAGTTCCAGAACTGCAAATAAGATGTATAGAGATATGTTTAAGATAGGAAATATTTTTGTTGTTGATTCGTTTTGCCTAAGATAGGATGAGGGGGAGAGAGTTAGAATGATGACTGGAAAAACTGGAGAAAGATAATTGAGTCATTGTGCACACCAAAAAGAGAGGTGTAGAACATTCTTCTTCAGTCTCTGGGGTTTGGACAGTAAGTAATGGATGTAAATTGATAGAAGAGAGACTGGAAAGCTTTTTATAGTTTCTCAGTGGTTAATACAGCTTGTAAAAGCTTCATCATGGGAAATTTCTGCATTAAGAGTGATGGTTTGGAGAGTATTAGAGTCTCATTTCTTGAGGTTTTTCCTAGCCCTGTGTTTCTAATTGGGTCCTTGAAAAATTATCCACACAGTCTGACATTGTACAAGAAATGATTGTGATAGTTAGCCAAGCTTTGCTGAAAGTGCTTACTAAACTTTAACATAAACAGTATATTTCCAGAATTAAAGCTCTTGCTCCAGAAAGTAGAAAGGTGTTAAAATAATCAAGTAATCAAGAGTAGGAGGCTGATTCATAACCCACCGAGACACTAAAGTGTTTTGTCTCTCAAATGTTTAGGTAAAAATAATGCCTTGTTGTAGTAATTTCCCCAGAAGAGGCAAATGTTGGTGCCTAGCTAGAAGATACAATTTTTATTTCTTTTTATATTCAGATATTTAGTGTAGAAAACTATTTCCATTTGTTGCCTTGTGCACGTTAGTTGCCAAGTTACTGCCTGAACCAATGGTTGAGCACCATGTGAGAAAGTGTGGCTAACCCAGGGGGCTCAGGTGCAAACAATGCACCTGAATGACTGGAAGGAGAGTCCACCCCCCTCACTCATTTAAGGTTAGCAGCTGAGGGAGCAGCACCTCTTTAGAGATGGCACTCCTCTTGAACCATCGCCACTTGCTGGAAGGGTTCAGCTAACTTTTGTCATCTACTGCTCTGTAGTGCTTATGTCCCAGTAGAAGGTACTGCTATCGCCCCATGCCTTGTCTCATTCAAAACATGGTACCTTTCACGTCTTTTCCATCGTTAGTTTTCCTAGTGCTTGATGCAGACAGAACAGTATTCTTTCCAAGTTCCTGAAACACGGGAGGTTACGACTTACTATTAAAGAGTAGTTTTGTAAAGTGTCGTAATTCCCCGGGATAATGCTGGGGATTATTTACAAAGGTTACTGTGTTCATCTTTTATTAATTGTATGGCACCTGAAGGATAGTCTTCATTGTCTGGATATTGATGCTAAATATACAGAACTTATTTAGACAGTAGTGAATGGTGAACTCTAAATTGTAACAGTGTCCACTGAACGTGTGCTCAGTGTTTGGGAACAGTCTTAAAAGCCCTGGATTCTGCGAGGTTTCCATGCAGACATTAGACAAGATTCTCTTAAAAAACACTTTGAGTGGTTACTATTTAATCATATACATTTTTTCAAAAAATAAGATTAAAAATCAACATTACTTAGTAGGTTATTGTAACAAGTTAATATGGAATAAGATATAGGAAGTGAAGTTAAACATAACTTTAAAGTAACTTTTGTTGCTGTATTTGTTCAAGTGATGTTCAGCATTCTTTTCAAACTTCAGTTTGGGGTTGTGTATCTTATTTTTTTTATTTTTCGTCAGAATTAGTTTTGTGTTTGGAAACTGTGAAGATAAACATTGCAATCTACTGCTCTATACATTCTATGTCACTTGCTTATCATTTGGTTTGGCGTTGTTAGAGGCCTAAAGACTGTGCTTCATTTTAAAATAATCTTTGATGGTAAGATACAATTTTTGTATGATTTTAGTTTTTTAAAAGTTTCCTAATGCATCTTCAGTAGTATTAAGGTTGTCAGAATGGGTTCAAATAGCATCAAGTTGATTGGAAGCATGTCTTGGATATTCATTTTTCCGGGTAGCACAACCAAACCTGTTTTACAGAAACGAGTTGAAAAGATTGTAGCTGTGTAAGAAACCCAGATATATTGCTTTTATTGTCATGTGATACACTACAGCAATTTGTCTATATAAATGTATGTTATTTTCCAGACCAAAATTTGATATCAAAGTTAGTCCCATAAAGCTCCTGGGATGGTACGGCTTTAATTAAACAAAAGTCATGGAAAGAGTAAACCATGTACGACTGTAAGGTATTTTAGTTGGCTTACTTTGGAGATGTTAGTTCCAAATAGATAAATAGTTTTTACAAATAAGTAATTAATAGCCAAAATGAGGCATACCTATTAAATCTTTATTGGCAAACAGTTTTTGGTACCTTCTGGTTATCTGTAGTAAATGCTCCGTGGTATCCTTCTTCTAATCAAATTGAAAGGCACCATAAAAAGTTAATGTGAATTCTGTCTGATAGTGTGAATTGTCAGTTGCTGAAGTTTTAAGTATGCTGTTTTATCTGGAAAGTTTGATTTCGCAACTGGACAGTAAGCATAAGGAATGACTGTTTGTCCACATCTGTTTTCTATCAGTAGATCTCTATAGCATGTGTCTAAGTTAATGATGTATTTCTATGTGTGAGTGTGGTTTATATGAAAGGAGGAGATAGATAAATGTTCTTTACATATTGAGTGATGTAGTAATTTGGTTAGTTGAAATTTAAAGTTTATTTTGAACTAGAGTAGAGATGGAAATCTAAACCTCTGTCAAATATTGATCCTATTTCTTTATACTGTCTTTATACTGTATGTGTGAGAGAGAGACTGACTTTTTGCCTCAGTTGCAGAAAAGTGCGACTTGGGAGTAACTGCTCTTTGTTCCAAACCAATTCTCTTACTGTTGAGGCAGTATCAGTTCACTTAGTTTTAATTCTTACGTTGTAATGAGACATGCCAAGCTTTGTAATCCTTTGAACTTGTGAGATGCTTCTTAACACAAGTTCTATTGACTTTAAAGGAACGGAGTGTCTTGAAATAATAGTGTAATGAAAGTAATAATTGTTATATCACAGTAACGCTGTTAAGCTGTTTTTAATTGCTTGAAACTAATGGCCAAAGTTCTTAAGGTTTAGCGATTGGAAGAATGTTGTAAAACCAAAACCATCGCATCCAATTCATAAAAATGAAGCTAATGCATTTTTCTTTCTGATTGTTTGGACTTTTTTTAGGCTGGTCCATATAGGCATGTTTCACTAAGGTTCAGCTTTTGGTTAAGGGACTGAGCCTTTTCAGGATTCTAGGTAATACCAAAACTAGCACATTTTATTCTGAATGTGAAGTGTGTGCCTCCGTATCACAGACTCACAGCATCCACAGGGACACTGAGCATGGAACCGAGTCTGAGCAGCTCATCAATGGCAGCAGCAACAGAGCGGGAAAGTTATCAGGCAGCTTCGACAACGAAAAGATTTGACTGCTGGCGCTCTTTTGAGGGAAATCCTGGTAAAATGTCAAGGTGTCTGACTGACCCAAACTTTATGATCTGTTGGTTTTTTTTCCTTTTTTAATCCTTCTGAAAGGCCTGGTAAAGATCAGATTTCTAAGGGACTAAGCAGTTAATTTGCAACACTTAACTGCCATTGTGATTATTTATTCATTTTCAATTGATCGGTTCTGTTGTAGGAATAAGAGAAATGGCTCGGGAACCTGTGTATATATGCTAAATATACAGTCTTAAGTCTTCAGAAGATCAGTGATTTCACAAATTGCTTCTCTTTTGGTCACCGCAAGAGAATGAAAGAAAATGAATGCTTGGTATTCATGGAATGATGTACCTATAGTAAATAGATAAGAAAAGCTCAAAAGCAAACAAATTATTAGAAGTATATAGGTTAGGTGGGAACAAAATTAACCGCAACTACAAAGAATTTGGGGTAGATCTTGGATGTGGTGCTTTTTCTTTCTTTTTTTCAAGCTGGAACCTTATCTTGTCCCTTTCTCAACCTTATCTCCTTCTCCCTTCCATCCTTTAGACTTTAGTCATTCAATTTATTTGGTTATAAAAACAAAAACTCACTTTTTTTCATATCCACTTAATTACAGATCATAGAAAAAAAAATTACGCTGTTAAGTTGATCTCTGATCTTAACTGGGCATGCTTTCTTTATTTTCATCTTGGTCTTTTTCTAGGAAAAATACTTTAAGTTAAAGTGCTAGTGCCAAACAATGCCAGTCATGGGTAGTTGGCCACTTGCACAGGTGAAAATATTGGCTATGTTAGGTTTATTCTGCAGCAGCGGGGATAAAATTTCCTGGACTTGTCAGTGTTGGAGATCCACTGAAAACAAAAACTTGCATTTATCTCTATGATGCAGCAGTTCTGAAAACATACCATTAATCTGAGGAGACAAGGTCAGGCCTGACAGTTCTAGGCTTCAAGCCAAATTGGACTTCTGTGTACCAGCATTAGTAAACTCTGTTGCCCCATAGGTGTCTGCACTGAAGAGAAACATTCCCACCTACTAATACAAACATTGATGTTAGCGCACAATACTGGAAAAAAAATTGTTCTTTTTGCCCACTGTTGAGATTGAAAAGCAGTGGATAACTACATCCTAAATGTGTGGGGTGGGTAAGAAATTCTTAGGCAGCTGACAAGTCTTGGAGAATAAATACCCCATGTTGGTATAAAATAGAAATATGAATGGTGATACCTTTGCTTTTGGTGACAGCACAATTCCACTGAAATAAAAATAACAGTACAAAAAACATAAGTAACAAAAAGCAAACTTTTGGATATTTTTTTCCTGCTTAGGTCACGATCAAGGTCACCTAGGAGGAGAGCTCACACACCTGAAAGGCGGAGAGAGGAAAGGAGTGTTCCAACAGCTTATCGCATTAGTAATAGTCCTGGAAATAGTAGGAAACGTGCACGATCCAAGTAAGTACGTCCAGTCCAAGTGAAAGTTATGTTCAGGTATCACAAGATACTTTAAATGTTGCCTGAAGTATTGTAGAGTCCCTACGTAAAACTCAAGTGTTTTTGCTATGGGGCTCTGTTTTAATGGACAAATAGATCTGTGGAGGAAAAACAAAAACCAAACACTAGTTCCTCTTTGCCTGATCTTGATTATGTTTGAACACTAAATGTACAACCAAATTAGCAAGCATTAATACACTGTCTACTGGCTGTGAAAGTTGAGATTTATTTGGAGTTTCAAGTCATCTTTGGCTCCACACAGAGGTCATGTAATATGTTATTCCTACTGGTATTTGAGAGTTGAGTGGCCACTCGTATCTGCACAAATAAGGGGAGAATCCAGTTTAGAAGACAGTGTGCTTTACATTCAACAAATGTACAACAAAAGGCTTGAAATGTTTTGTCTCTAAATTCAACATGCAAACAAGTGAAATTTTCTTATTCATTTATATGTACAGCTAATGTGTATACAAAACACAGCACCTTAAGTTTACTGAACAGAGCATACAGAATTTTTCTCCTCATCCATGAAGATTTAGTCTTTGAGCTGTTTTTCTGTCTCTTGTGGAGTAGGAAACTGATCACTTTCCCCTGTATGATTTTTAAAATATTTGTATTGTTTCATAAGATAGTTTTCCATCTTTTGACAGCCTTCAATTAATTGATTTGTAGTATGTATGAATGAGAACTTCATCGGTGTAATTGAACTGATTCTGTTTTTCATATTCATCAACTTGAGATAATTTTAAAAAGCAAGCAAACAAACTGTGGATTTGCGTTTTAGATCTTTTTCTTATCTATATTTCCATGGTTTGTTCATCTATGGGCTAAGAAAATATAGGGAAATATAAATTCTTCTGTTCCTCATTATATTCCAGGTATCTGATGTTGTTTGGAAAGGAACTTACCTCTAGCAAAGTTATTCTGCAGATTTTCAATTAAAGACTTCTCATTGTTATCCTTTAGGATATCAAATACTGTCCATAATTCCCCTGTACCTGAGAAGTAGCGTTCCACATGGGCTCTTCAGGTACTAGCAATTGCTTATCACAATTGGTTAAAAAGAGCTGCTGATACAGCCAGGGAAGTGCAATATTGGAGTTAGAAGTATGGTACTGAGGTACAACTGTAATGCTTGCTCAGTGCATCTACTCCATGGAAGAGGACGACATAATCCTCTAAAGTGTGAAAAGTGCCTTCCACTGAGCTAGTTTAATGCTGCTGTAGATACCCTTCAATGGAATGTTTTCTCCTCACAGAAGTCCCCATGAAAAGAAGAAGAAGAGGCGATCTAGATCACGTACTAAGTCCAGAGCTAGGTCTCCTTCACCAGCTGTGTCACCAGGCAAACCATCCACACACAAAAATTCTGTGCATTCAAATAGTGTCTCTCCTGTGGAGAGCAGGGAATCTAGCCAGGAACGCTCCAGGTAATACGCTTTCTTACAGTAATACTGTTGTGCTGACGACTCTTGACTATGAATGTGTCTTTAGACATAACTTGGATGGGAAGAAGCTCTGTGTGCAAATATGTGTGAATGCTTACTAAAAGTAGAAGACACTGGGAGAGCAACGCTGTGTACATCAGTCTAATGATGACACTATTGTCTGCTGGAGTTTTCATGTAATCCAGGATCAGATTTCAAAACCTGGAAAACATGCAATGCTTTCTATGCTACACTTGCTACTTTAAATTTGTACAGGGATTTTCTGTTTAATCTGTTAAAGAAGTTTTCATGTTACATTCGAGATGAAATAGGATCATTTAAGTGCGGTAAACAGAAGGTTCTGCTTCTTGTTCAAGTATACATCTTGACATACTCCTACAATAACAGTTGTGTGGAATATTCCACAGTGTAATTCTGAGTTAATAATTCTCACTAAACAGGATAACTCTTCAGAGGAAAATTTTAATAGAGCGGTTTGAATTTCAGTGTTTCTGAGAGCTTCACAGTTAGGTTATTTCTTTAGAGTGCTCTGTGGTCCTGTTGATAATCCCTAGCCTGTTCAGATTTCTTTTAATCAGTTGTGCAGGAGTTATTCTTCTGACCATGACTTACCCTGCTTTCTGGTTGAATGGCAGAATTTTTGACTAATGCGTGAGATACTTGTGCAGTGATGCTCCTAATTGTGATGGTGAGTGAAATGCATTTTGAAAAAATATGCTATAGAATTCTAATTCTGATTATACTTCGCAGGGGAGTTTCTCAGGAAAAAGATGGCCAAATCTCTTCAGCGATCGTGTCTTCAGTGCAGAGTAAAATCACTCAGGTACAAATAAATTTAAAGCGTGTTGCTTAATTATGTGTGTCCATCATAGGAAAGTCGTAATACTTTGAGAATTGCTGTTGGGTTCACAATAGTCTTAATGTTTCTTTCACTGCCAGATAGGAAAATAACGCTGCTATGTAAATTTTTAGCTCAGCTTTACAGAAAGTTCTCTGTTAAAGAATTGTTAGCACTTTCATCTTAATGAGCTCTCATGCTCTTTCTTCACCTTGATTGGTTAGTAGCTTTATCTATTTATTACAGTTTTGAGGAAGATAAAGTTTCTTTCCATTTCAGTTGAGATGGTTTCTGTGTTTTGTTGTTCGAATTACTTAAGCAGAGCACTTTGTAGCATTGTAGTGAAAACAAATTTAGGAAAACAGTTGCTGTGATGGGAACATTCTTGAAATTATTTCAGTTCTTTAGCCTGGAGACTGTTAATACCTGATGATCATGAATTTCAGTATTTTATGTGATCGGAGCTCTGTCCTGCAGTTTTTTTCGATCACATGCTTTAGCTTTGTTCAAAGCCCAAGCAAGTCTGATCATTTCTTTTCTTGTGTTCAACAGGATCTTATGGCCAAAGTGAGAGCAATGCTTGCAGCTTCCAAAAACATACAAACTAGTGCCTCCTGAGACCTGTTGAACTGACCGTCAAGAAATTATGTAAAAGAACAACATTAAAACTGCCTCATCTCAAATGTACAGCTGAGCTTAGCTCACTTGGTTCGCAACTCTCTTCTCTAATATTACCAGAACTTGAGGAGCTAAAACCTATCTTTCTGTACAGAACTGTCTCCTTGAAATTTCATTAAATTTTTTCAGGCAGAATATCTTTGGGAAGTTTTTGGTTTTTGTAAATTGATTTTTTGACTAATTCTTCAGTAACATTTTATGATCAGCAGTCTGTATGTGTATATTTGTAAATACTACGTTTCTGTGATGAAAGTATTACACAATAATAAAGAACAAAACATCTTTCATTAGCTCCAGAGTTTTTGTAGAGTCCTTAACTGTTTGAGGTTGACTTCTGTTACAGATTTATTTTCTTTAAATCTTTCTGCTTTTTGAGATAACTGTCTAGCTTCCTTAGGATAAAAAATAATTTTCATCTGCCTTCAAGCACAGGATAATCTAAGAATGTTTGTTTCTTTGGATGTTAGTAGTGGATGGTTTCTGAACATGGGGACATAATCTACTATCTATTATTTAGAGTGGTCTATGAGTCTTCACTTGAGGTGCCCATTTCTTATCAGTTGTAAGGCACCAGGGGTCTTTATACACATACTGTTGGCTCTGCTGTTTAAACTGAAAGGTCCATTCAGTTCCTAGCCATCTGCTTTTGATGATGGTAATAGATATTGAGAAGAACGGTTTAAGAAACAAGATAACTGCTTTGACCATAAATGGTTATTGCTGTGATTGGGGTTTCCATTGAGGCAGGCAGAATGATTAGTTTTGTTCTAAGTCAGGTCCCATGAATCTAAGGGAACCATGGTTAGGTTAGTATTTTCAGTGAGGCAGGAAAAGTACTAGAACTTCATCATTGTCTGTGATAAACATACTGTCCAGGTTAACAAGCATATAGTGACATTTGGTAAAAATGCTTCCAGTGTACATTTGGATGACATACCATTCTGTTTGCTTGTATGAATAGATCAGCTGCAAGTGTGCTGAGTTTTGTTAACACAAAAGGCATGTGTGAATCCTTCCCCAGGCCTGTTTGCACTGTGAGGTGCTCTAATAGTTTGTGTATCTAAAAGGAGGTCTTATTTGCAATTACCTTGTTCCGTGGAGACTGAAATCAGAGTTTAATTACCCCCTGAAAAGCTCTCTAATCTGTAATCAGATTGTAGTTACTGTGACTTCCGTTCTAGTTTTCACTAGTTCCTTATAGTTTAAGGGTACATGTGTAATGCCTGTTACTAAAGATGCTCTATTTTGAATGAGTTAAACAGCTTTCTCATTGGCTCTTTGGTCAGCTGTTGGGTAACCTGTTAATTATAAAACAAGAAAGTCAATTATTTGGGGATCTTAGGGTATAACTTTTTAAATTTATTTTCCTTCAAGTAGAGAGACCTTGCTTACACTTGAAGTGCAGCTTCTATCAAATTGAGTTAATGGTCTGGCTTTGAACTGTTTGGCTCTACCAAGAAGCTGACAGCTGTTGAGATATACCTGCAGTGTCTTGGCATTGATCATGATTTCACATCAATTGTCACTTGTAACTCTTCATATTGTAACATTTTGTTTGACACCACCAATAATTTTGGAATGTGTACTTTCTCACTTGTTAACCTTCATGCATTACAGACAACTGAGACCATACTCCCAATGTTTTTAATGAGACAACAAATTATAACATTAGAATTCAAGTTTTCCTGGATTTAAGGCAATATCTGTTATCTTCTGTGAAGCAAATGCATTGCAAGGTCCCCTTTAATTAAATTTCTACTTAAATAAATTGAGTTTACCATATACTTAGCTACTGCGTAGGGATGGGAGAAGTTAATTGCAAGAAGCAAAGAAGTGGACCTGTGGATTGAGGTTAGTAAAGCATCATCTTCTTTACTAATTTTAATTTTGCCTCATGTTTTGAAAGCGTTCAATGCAGCATTACACTATTCTAACATCCTTGTTTTCATTCCATGAATTTGACTATATGAAAATTCATTGGAAATTCTCTGAAGGTGCAGCTCTTAAAAGTTATAACTTCAGCATTTGTTTTTTCTGTTGTGATTTCACTGTGAGCATGGTTTGAATATCTCGTTTTGGTTTTGGACGTGCTCGCAGCACTGGAAGTGTAGTTGTATTACATGTAAGGGGAAAGACGTTATTGGAGCAGTTTGTTGGAAACTGCCTACCTGCTAAATAGGTTTTGGTCTTTCTGATGGCCAGCTGGTGTGGTATTTCATTTGTTATTCTGTTTGTACTATCAGAGGATTCCTGATAATTCTTGATGTAAAGCATGTCTTTGATTTCACCTTAATATTCCCTGCTCTGGATTACACAGGAGGTGAGGGTAGGTGGAGAAATACCCTACTGGATTTTCTGTCATTTTAAAGCAAATTCCTGGCTGTTTATAACAAATCCACTTTTACTTCCCGGTGAATTTGAAACTTCTGTGGTATTAATTTAACACCTTTAATTTGAATGAAGATGATAATCTCATAGCAACCATTAATCCTGATCAGTTAGCATGACAAACATGACAAAAAGCTCTGCCAGACCAATTTAAAAGCGATGATAATCTGCCATTGTTGGATCACTGCCATGCTCTCCTCTGGAGACATACTGTGTCTTGTTTTTTTTTTTTTCCTGGTACAGACAAAATGGCCACACATGTAGATGGATGCTGACAGTCTTATTTTTAGACTGATTACTAAACCCATTGATCTCTGAACAGAAAATGTGATGATTTCTTGATGGTACTTGACAGTGTTATAAATATTGTTGCGTGATAAGGAACATCCCAGTATGCAAGACTGGAGAAGGACAGATGCCGACTTCCCCAGGCAACACAGAATGAGTGGCAGGTGTGATACATTTCTTTACTGAAACTGGCACAATTTGAGGAGACAAGCTTTTTCTTGTCCAACGTTTTGTAAAATATATTCTAAGAATATGTTCTTCCAGAGAGAAGTCTTGTATATGCTCATATTTCATCCTTAAAAAGCCAGCTTCAGGTTTTCTTGTTAAAATGCAATCTAAGGATGTCTTTGCAGCTTTATTTATTAGGATGTGGTAGCCTTGGTGACTGTAGGAATGTCTCTTAAGCCCTCATTTGTATAACAGCTTTTTTTTTTTTTCTTCTTACAGATACATGCCAAAGCTTGAAGAAAACTAACCTTTAACTCCGATTAAGAAACAGGTCAGGGGGTTTGGCTTTACCAGGAGGGAGAAAGTAATGGCTATTCCTCCTTTCTGAAGCTTTAATAGTTTAATTCATTTTCCAAGGATGACTGGTGAAAAGATGAGTATTTTTCTAGCCTGAGTTGAGTGAGTATAAAAGATATTTCAGCATTAAGCTATTGAAACAATCAGAAGTGCATTGTCCACGGGTCTTTGAGTGCCCTACCTTGTGCATTGTGTAATGATTATAAATCACCAAGTACAATGATTTACTGGCTTTTATCAAAATCATAAGATGTTGCATTTAATGAAAGGTTGGGAAGTGGGGGAAGCCTGTTGCTACAGTGGCATTACAGTCCATTTTCAGCAAGCTGCCTGTGTTGCAAGAGGGGTTAGAAACCTGTAGCAACTTATCTTCACCTAGAAACCTTCTCCAAGTGGGTTATCAACACAGTGAACAGGCAGCTACTAAGAGGTGCAGAATCACTGGAAGGAAGCCTCTTTATTCCCTTGGATTGTTATGGTAGCAAAGATATGTGACGTGCAAGTCTGATTTAATAATGACATACAGAGGAATAAAGGTTCTTTATAGATGCTCTAATCTACTGTTTTGTTTTATATTCCCAGGACAAAACATTTCATGTATTTGCATAATAAGAAGCCACCAGTTTACTCTGTTGAATCATGAATAGTGAAGGCCTTTAAGTTTGTAAGTTAATGGTTTCCTCAGAATTGCCATTGCAAAGAGAGAATAGATGATCATTATTCTTTTGTGCAGGTCCCTTATCTGTTTGGGTTCATACTGTCCCTGTGAGTAGTGCTGCAGTTTATCAGTGGGAGTATATTTCTAGCTCATTTGCGTTCCCTCTGTCAGGGCCCTGAATGTAGTAATAGACCTTAATGGCTCAGCTTGGGCCACTCACCCACATCCTCTGAGCAGAGGCTGCGTTTCAGCTAAGCCCTGTGTCTTCAGTTCCTGCAACGCAGGCTGTGAGTACATCCATCTTCCCAGCCATGCCTGTGCAAGGCAGTGGGCCCTGTTGCCCTGGCTCTCTTCTCTAGCCTAATTCTCTGGCTGCTGTCATTGTCTTCATCCATGCAAATGGTTAGAACCCAACTGCACATGGTTGTGAGCACTCTGCTCCAGCTCACACTGCTTTGAGCCGAGGGCTGAGGTGAAACGATTTCCAGATATCTCTTCCAACCTCGGCTGTTCTGTGATTCTCTTCTAACCGTCAAAGACTGGCTATCTTAATCAGGATTGAAATGACTGTCTTGCCCTCCAGCCTGTGTATTTCAAGGGAAGCTGTCCTGTGTGTCCCTGTAATAGCTTTACAGAGGTATATTAACTCCAAAGGTGAGTGATCCCTGTCTTACTACAATAGGCAATAGAAATTGTCTCAGTGGCTGAAAAAAAGCCAGTATACTAAAGTAGCTTTTATTGAACTCCCTTCCCTTCAAAGCAGATACGTAGCATATTATCATTTTTAAAAAGTAATCTGAGAGATCTAATAGCTGGACATTGGCAGCTTCTTAGAATGTGATCCAGTTAAAATGTTCTGTGAACCCTCATTGCCAGAAACTTCCTATGTTTTAAGCCTTCATTCATCATATAACTATTTGTCCTCAGTTGCATCCTCTGTTCATGCTTCTTGAATAGATGTAAGCTTATCTGATGGCTTTTAATCAGGAAATGGTAGAAATTGACAGCCTCAAGCTGTCACTGCACACAAAGGCGTCATGAGACATATATCTATTAATCCTGCGAAAGGAGCACGTTCGAGTCCTGCTGTTCGTAATCTCCTGTTGGAACCAATATTGGCTAATGACTTCAGTGGTATCACACTTGACAAAAATTAAACACATATTTTATCCTATCCTAAAGCTATTTCTATTTTCAGGCATCATAGATAAGGATGCAAAATGGACAAGGATTGATACTCTGTGTTGAATTTAAGACAATACTGTAAAAAGAGTGAGCAGTGCTGGCAAATCTGATGGCATTTGTCTGGTGATTTTTAACTGGCAAAGAGACATTCGCTCGATTCTGACAACCTAATGATTTTGATGGCATTGTGATAGATTTTTGAGAACGTGGTGTTCTGTTGTGACAGTGACAATTTCTTGGATATTAAGTCCAATGCCAAATAACCTGAGGGGTAAGGTAGCAGGCAGTGTGCAGTCAGCTGCTTGCTGTACAGAATGGTTGAGCTACTGGCCTTCATAATCACTGAACTTGCTGCTTCTTTTTGACAGTCCTCCAAGGCCAGAGTAGAAGTTATGATTTAAGAAAGTTAGGAGTATGACTGGGAGTTGGTCTCCGCTTTTTTACAAACCTGGTTGAAAGCATCCAGTTCTCGCGTGCTTATAAACGTGTTTTCCATTTGCCTAGTGACTCACTTGGATCAGCTCCATCCTGGGCTTCCTGAAAGTGCCTGTCTCGTGCCAGAAGGAATAACGTTTCCCTGGACACCAGGCCAAATGTGTTGGTGACCCTAAAGCAGCAGTGGTATGCCACATTTCTGTGTTTCTGAGAAACACCTTAATCCTATTCCAACTCTGAACTTCACAGCCCGTTCAAGCCCCATTTTTCTGAGGCCTCTCATCATCTTAACACTGTAATTTTCAAGACCAAAGTTTTACCTCTTTTATCCCCTCACTAGTAATGAGTTTTACACCTTAATAAAAGATACAACAAAGTACAATCCAGCTGCAATTTCTTTTAAGTCACTGAAGAGTCACTGATTTCATTGTAGCATTGTCAGCAGCACAAAAGCAGCTTCTCAACCGTCTTCTATAAAGGAAGTATTACCTTAAGAAACAGCTTTCTATTACCTGTTCTTATACAGTTACTTTTTCTATCCATATGAAATAGTTTGAGTTCAACTGAAACCTTGCTCTGTTAGAAAAAGCTTTCAATATCATTTCCATTGCCCATACAGAAATTAGCAGTGGAGGTTTTGTAGAACCTCCCTGGAAATGCACAATCTTTGCAGAACTGACTGCTTGTAAAAAGCCTTCCAAATCCTCCCATTGTTCATACCACACAGGCCTGAGCTGCAAATGGTCTGCCAGTAAATAAAAATGGCATGCTGATCTCTTGCTTTTCCCCACATTCTTAGGGGGGTATTTTAGCTCTCAGCGCATAGCTGAGCTCTCTGAAAAGCATTCCAGATGAGCAGCACGTCGACTTACGCCGCATTATGGAAAGAGGTGGCTGCTTGCTGGTGGGCAGCTGTAATTTGAGTCACGTGTGTGGGTTTATTAGGCATGGCTTCAGACAACAGCATGAAAAGAGGGAATTATTCCCTTTTTAACAGCCCAAGTGGTATGAAAATAACTTAAAAATAGCTGGTGGTGGCTGGGCCTCTGGGTGCCACAGTGCTGGGAGGAAGGGAAGCATGCATGGCTGTGCTGCTCTGTGTGGGATCTCTCCTGCTGGCTCCCACAGCACTAAGCTCTTACGTGACCAGTAGAACTTGTAGGAGCATTTTAGAAACCATTGCTGATAACCAAAAGGTTTGGGAGACTTTAATACGTTTAAGAGGGGAGGAAGGGATAAGAGTTAAATCTTGAAATACCTAAGAGCCTGATTCAACTGTGTGGCTGTAACTGCAGCTATCAGAAAACCTGCCTTTATGAAGAAAATGAGACACTGTTGCTGCAATGTAAAAATGTTCCTTTCCAAAAAGTCAGCAGTCTGCAAATGGAGAGGAAGTCAGGCCAATGAACAACAAATCAGATAAAATGGATTTTATTCTGCCAACTGTTGATGTAATGAAATTGCGAGGAAAAATGCTGTTTACAAGTGCTTGTACTAAAACACCAACTCTCCAAATCTAACTTTTCTTTTAATTGGAGTGTCGGGAGGGTGAGCCCTCACAGTGCTTACAGGCATCCATGAAAACTCAAAAGGGAGAGAAGAAATATATTAAAGTGGCTAATTTCTAGCACAGTGCCAGTCCCATCCCATTCTCCCTGTCAACGTAAATCGTAACAGACTTAATTCCTCACTGCAAAACGCTCTTTGTTATTGGTGCGTCTGAAACTGATGGAATGCTACACTGAGTGGGAAGTGGGGAGGTAGCTGCTGCCAGCACAGAAAGCAGTCGGCTCGTTCCTTTGGAGTAGTGCTGATAAAATGTTCGTCCTCACCAAAGGGAGGGGAAAACCTCTGCTGTCGCATGGGAACCAGAGCAATTTGTGTGAGATTTGTTTATGAGGCCTTGTGCCTTTGGGCATAACAGGGTTAAGGATATCTGCAGGAAGTGTTCTTGAGAGGTTGCGTTATAGCTTCATTTTTAGTTTATTACGATTTCTATGTGTACGCAATTTAGCTGAGCACTGTGAATGTTATTACCTGCTGCCTTTAGTTGTCAAGATTCCTACAAACGTGTTGCCATTGGACTAATTAAAATTGGGCCAACTGCACAGCATCAGGCTGTGGGCTCTCCTGTTAATTGCATTGAGCTTTCTACCTGTTAATTTATTATGATAAATATTATTAGAAGGCTTTGATAATTAATAGCTATTTGTGAATTGTGCCTCTCACCTGTCACCGTCCTCTCAGCTTACGCGTTCCCGAAACGGGAGGTTGGAGCATTATTCCTCACAGCATCCTAATAACATGCCAAGCAGGAGATCTGAGAGAGAAAATGAAGCTGAAAATTGGAACTGTCTAAAAGTAAGGCAGGACTGGGTGTGGGCAGAGCATCGGGTCGGTGGGAGTGTGCTCTGATCCCATCTGTCCCACTGTCTACTTATGTGATCTCATTGATTGCATCAGTCTTTCAGGGCTCAATTCAATATCAGAAGAGTCAAGATCACTGCACTGTTTGCTTTGCTCAGCAACACATAACCTGGATTGAAGGGCGCTGTGCAGATTCAGAGACCTTTCAGCATAGCCCTGAGGTGACAAGAAGGAAAAGCTCAGGCTGAGCCCAGCAGGGAGTGCAGAGGTGATGCTGCTGTTGTAGCGCGTGGTTGGAAACTGCTGCTCAAAACTATGAGCCTTGTATATTTGTTGTACGTACCATGCAACAAGGCTAAAATCTTCTGGAGAGCACGCTGTAGTGCAGGCAGTAACTATAGGGAGATGCATGCACTCTTGTTCTATAGATGTGATGCTCTGACATCCTGGGTGCGCCCATCCTCGATGTGAAATTCATTTCCAATTGCGTGGAGATGGACTGAGGTTTCTGAGTACCAGAGGTGCTCTATGGGACCTCTAACTTCTTTAACTGCGTCCTCTTCCACCAGCTGCAGTTTCAGCTCCACAACAGCATTAGAAATTGACTTTGGAATTAATTTTAAATAGATTAAATACTTGCATCTTAGAATCTCATAGCAAATGCACATAATCTGGTATAGTAATTTTCTTTGATTTACATCTTTAATATCTTCATGTAAGTAAAGGATGTTTTGTACCCATTTTTAAAAATCAGGCTCAGTGGTGGGTTATGAAGAAACTTCTCTTGCCTGGCTTCTGCTGTGTGCGCTTTTTCTTCTTTCCAGCAGCAGCAGAACTGAAGACTTATGTGACTGATGGATTCATTCAGGGCATCTCGGAGGTAGGTAGGAAAGATAACTGTTGACTTAACGGATGATGGTGGTTGATGTGAACCTGAAAGATTAATGCATAGCTAAAAATGACATCTCAGATCTTGAAACGTGTAGTTTTCTGGGCTGTAAATATTCTCTATTTAATACCAGAAATGTAAAGTTGAACCTTGGTAATAATTCTTTCTTCTGCAGCGATCTGTCTGTGCTGAGATATTTTTATAATGCTAGCCATTGATCTTCTCAAGAGCTGCTGTGTTTGAAATAATTATTTCAAAGAAACACTGAGAAAGAAGCAAGATCATCTTTGCACAAGATTTTTTTCATCACTTAAATATAGTCACTGTAGAAATACCTCCCTCAGAAGAGGTGAAGATCATTCTCAGCATCCCGGGCTGCTTTTTTCCTGCTCCATCTGCCAGAAGTTTTGCAGCTGGCACGATTCGTTTATTCTATTCAATCTGTGCTCTCCTAAACCGGCAATGAATTTGATGATCAGTGTGCTGGGTTTTTAGCATCCAGTTTTCTTTCCACTCTGAGCTACTCATTGACTATTATCACGCATCACAATAGCTTTTCCAGTGGTTTCTCCTGCAAGGCAGAGTGGCAACAGCAGCAGATGGATTGTGTGACGGGGTCTCCACCTTCTTGGTAGGAACCTGATGAGTGGAGCTCACTGAAACCTGGCACTTTGTTCCATTGTTAACTGCTGTCGGCATAGAGTCCTCAGCTGCAGTGCACCAGAGAGAGAAGTGACAGTCTGCTTTTGCAGACATTGAAGTTGTAGGAGCCCATTAGCTTCCAGAAAGCCAGACTTGGGAAGTACTAGCCCTAAGATCTGGAGGGTAAGACCAGGAAACAGCACCGTGCTTGAAACAGCTGTTGAGCAAGGAATATGTCAGTTCAATATGCCAGTCCTGCCACCTCCCTGAAGGGAAAATCCTACACTTACCAAAATGCCTTGGAGCATCAGAGTAAACTCAGAAAGAGGCTGAGAGGAGGGAAGAATTTTCAACAGGACAGCTAGGGGAGCATGGATGGGGATGTAGGGACAGGGGAGAGACTATGGGAGCAGTGAGATTGGGCAGAAGAACAGGGAAAACTGAGCAGTCGAAGTGTGAACAGATATGAACAAGGAAACACGGGCATTTATGACCATCTTCATAATAAATTATTACCATTGTTACAATCTTCAAAAACATACTGCCTCTCTCTTCCTATTCTTCTGAAAGTTATTGTCTCACGACAAAGCCCCAGCCCTACAAATGCTGCTGATACATAATTCATGTACGTGCAGGACTGTCTTTTTTTTTTTTCCCTTGCAGATCTTCCCAGAGCACTCTGGAGAGACCCATTTATCAGATCCAAAGCAAAGCTTTGTTTTTCTCTCTCCCCCCAGACAAAACCCTCACGCCCAGTGCCAACGCTTGCAGCAGCCTGTGTGTGCGCAGGACCCTGGCAGCTCTCGGTGAGTGACAACCTGCTGTCGCCGTCATCTGCACACATGTGCAATATTAATAACTGCTTTGGTGACCTTCGCGTTTTCTTTCAATGTGTCTTGGTAGAATTGAAGCAATACACAATTTTCCACAAGAAATTACAGGCGAGTGACTTAATGGAGAAATCCACCCACTCCTTTCCGCTACCCTGTGCAAATATTTCTAGAGCTGCTGGTGAATTTGTATACTAACGCACTGAGAGCAGCTTTCCAAGGTGGGCACCCAGCCCTGAAATCTTTGGCATCTTTGCCCCCACAGGGCATCGCATCTGACTGTGCCATGAGGCTGCAAAGCGGGCAGTGCAGCCCAAGCCCTTGGGATCGATCCTGGGAATCAGTGCCTTTTGTGGAAAACTGGCAGTGTGCTTTATTCCCTACCCAACCCTCATCTGTCTTACGCCCAGTACCCTCCACCACTGCAGGAGGAGTGTTACGTTCAAAGAAATTTTCATTACAGCTGTTTTCCCCGTGCCCTTTTCACGTTCTGTTATTGTTTTGTACACAGCACAGAAGAACAAAGAGGTTCCTTTAAACAATTATATTCTTTCCTCTGCTAAATATAGATTACTTTTTTCTGATGGTTTTTAAAAAAATCATGCTAATTTACACTGCTAATGACAGATTTACTGGCATTCATGCAACTCTTACTGTCAATATAGTTTCTAACAAATGACTGCATGTGTGTTGTATCAGAAGCCAGTGCTTCTGAGCTGAATTTACAGCTGGTGGGTGCCATTGTGCTGCCTTCCCGGCATCTCTGCGCTCATCAGCTGCCAGTTAGACCCAAGTGCTCCTAGTGGTGGTCTTGCTGCTGCAGAACCAGGGAGGATACAGGAAATCTGCATTTAGTTCCTAGATTCAACCCCAACAAATTCCTTCACTAACTTGCAGCAAAGCAGCCTTTTGGCTCAGTTCCTCTTTGTAAATAGGCACGTAGGTAATAGGGCCTCTTATCCCATGGTCACAGCTCCAAAGGACCGTGGTGGGTTGGCCCTGGCCAGCAGCTAGATGTTGCCACAGCCATCACTGAACTAATGTTTGAAGCTTCTCTACAAAGCAAGTTTCCATGATCTGAAGTGGGTTTTTCCTTTCTTTCCACACCCACAAAGACACATCAAATGGTTCTTCATTATTTAAATCCTTCTTTTCAAGAGGAATTACCAACTGGGCAGGATGCTAGCTGCTGAACAATGTGTCATGTTTCCAGTTTTAAATCCCACATAATTAGCTAAGTGTACCCGAGGAAACCCTAATTTGCATAAGGTTGCTGAAAAATCGTTACATTAAAGTGACTTAGATGGGAGCATTTTCTGTTCTGTCTTTGCAGAACAGTAGAGATGGGGACCTGGCTGTAGCTGAGGACAAGGACCTTGGGGACAGGTGAAACATAACCTTTGTGCTGCTGGGGCATGTCCTCTCACCTCAGCACACCGACAAGTTCTGCACAGGAGGGGAAGGGAGCTGGGGAAGCACTGTGGAGAGTTTCAGATCATAAAATATACTTTTTTCCTCTTTCCTCCCCCAGCGTGCAGAAACACCTGTAAAAGAGCCTTACCACCTTCTAAAAATAAGTAAAAGAAGCAGTCTGTAACACCCAATTATCTCAGACTGAGAGAAACAGATGTGATTAAGGTTTTAAGGCAGCCTTCAAACGGGCATCTGAAAATATGTCCAAACTGCAAACGACAGCAGATGTACGGTGGAAGGGAATGTGGATGGTAGTCATTGACTTGAGAAGTGCACAGGATAATAAAAGTGGTGTTAACAGATGGGAGATATTAAAAAAAAAAAAAAATGAGAGGAATGTGGGAAGAGCAAAGCCTGTGAAGTAACTGTTGATGGAAGACAAGAAGTGGGAAAATGTGCGTGGGTGGAGATGTTTGGAGGAGGGGTCCGAGGCCACCAGATCTTGTGCAGCAGAATTGGCATTTTCCTTCTCTTGGGAAGGGAGAGCTGGGAACTGAGCGGCTGAAAACCTCTGGTCCGGGGAATATTTTTTCCAGGTGTGTTTCTGTATTCCCCTACAGGAAACCCCCAACCTCTTTGTGCCATGCTGTCATAGATGCAGTCCCACACCACCTGGCACCAGCCATGTCTGTCCCATGGACAGAGCACTGTGCTGGCCTGCCCTGCTGCATGTCATGAAATCTGCACTCAATTCTCGAGCTCTGTCTAAATCCATGAGTAGACAGCTAATCCAGATAATCCTTTTTTTTTTTTTTTTTTTTTTCCCCCAGAAATGACACTGCTGTTTTGGTGCCAGGTTGTGCTGCTTAAAGCCTTCTCCAAATGAGTCCCAGGTTCTGGGAGACGGAACAGTCTGAAAGACAAAATCATTTCCCCTCCTGATGCTTGTCACAGCCTGACTTACCCAACACATTCCTGGCTGCTGTCAACAACCAGAACAGCTCAAGTGTCTTTTTACGACACTTGCTTTTCTTGCGAAGGAGATGACATCTGACTCTTCTCTCAGTAACAAAACCCTATTGAGGACTTGAGGGACTTGCTGAAATTGCCAGTGTTCTCTTGCCACACATTGAAGCAATGGGAGCCAGGTGGGGCTGCAGGGATGGGAGTTGCTGCTCCCCACCAACACCCATCCCAATGCGAACAGTGAACCCCAGAGACAACGGTGAGGACAGCAGCTCCTTTTCTGCCAATATTTCACAGTCAGACCATCCAGGGTTTGTTTTTTCCATCACCAGCCTTCGGATGCACAGGAAAAGTGTTGTTTGCAGAGGACTTTGCTGCTTGTGCCAGCAATCAGAGCTGAATTAAGGGACTTGACGCTGAGAGGGGATGAGGACACTGAGTCAACGTGCAATCTAATCCGATATGTCAAAGAGAAAGAGGGGCTTTTGTGCTGGTTAATGGACTGTCCTTTGGAGACACAGCGCTTGCCTCCGGGAATGACGCACGCACCGGCCAGGCTGGAGTGCTCAGAAGGAATTAGGCTGTATAATTTCAGGTTGCCTTTGAGTCAAAGAAAGTTTTTAGAGATTCATTCCTTATTTATTGACATGTTTGCTTTTGCTGCAGAGAAAGAAAAGGAAAAGTCCTGTGAGATGAAAAAAAAAACACTTTCCATCTTGCTTCTAAAAAGCGCCTCAGGATTTTTTACGAAGTCCCTGTTACGAATTGCCTGCAAAGTTAATTGGAGGACTGGACAAAAACCCTGATTTTTTATTACTATTATTTTTTTTTTTTTTGCTTTACATGAATTTTTGCGTTTGCTTTGCCTAAGTGCACTCTGTGCTTATGATATTGAATATGGCCATGTGCAGAATAAAAATGGATTGCTTCTGGGAAGTTCTTTTTCTTTAAAAAAAAAACAACAAAAACCATCCTCAAATTGCTCAAAATAATTCTTGCCCTATATGTCCTTGGCTTAAGGCTGACGGTACCTCTGGTACAAAGGTACAAAACAGATGAAGCAGCCCTCCTTTCTTTCCCAGAGCCACCCTGAGCAATAAGCAAAGTGAGCTTTCGCTGTGCCCTCGTACAGCTGCGGCTGGAAACCACTGATGTTTGGGGCTCCCCTCCTGCCACTGTGCCAGAGATCCATCCTGAGTCAGTGCTGGAATTCCTGGTGCCCTGCAGAGCCTCCCGTGCCCACCGGGGCTGCAGCTTCCTTCCCACTGCTGTCGGTGCGGCCATTAAGCCCTCTGCGTAGTGCCCACCTTTTGGTTTTGGCTCCCGCAGCGGTGGAGGAAGCAATGATCCGTGCTGAGAACAAACAGGAGCTAACAGGCTTCAACACGCTTTGCTGCACGGGAGTTAACAGCAGCACGGCAGCTGTTATCATTCATTTAGGGGCACAGAGGCTGGCTCGTTGGAAATAAGCTACAAAGGTGAAATCTGCTCCATTATTTTCAATAAGAGATGCGCAGAGCATAAAGAGGTCAGCGTCTTCAATGTGGACAGCAAAAAAGCTCTGGTTTAACCGCTGTGCATTGCCCCACTTTATTTACAGCAGCCTGAGCGTGGTTTGTGCAGCACGTGTCCCCAGTGTCAGTGTCCCCGGCACAACCAGTGTCCCCACCTGCAGCGGGCTGGTGGCCCCATGGCTCGGCCAGGGCAGTAAATCGGCTTTGTTCCTGGGACTCCTTTCCTGGCTCAGCACAAGGCTTGTGCAATTTATGGCGAAGAGCTTCCATACCAATAAAATAGAGTAATTACGTGTGCTGTCTCCTTTCTGCTGCCTGATGAGGGGTTTCAGGCTCAGGATCTTTTCTGTAGCTGTATCCTGTACCCATTACTGCACAGCCTGGTCCCAGTAAAGCTCTTTCAGGGTTGTTTTGGTGCCAATAAATCCTATCACACACAGGTTTGCTTTAGGCTCGGTGGCACTGTTATATCCCAGGCACATTCCTGAATGACAGCCAAGGTTTCCTGGCTGGTAAAGGAGAATATATAGCAGCCAGTTTTATGGCTTCCTGAGCCTGCAACAGAGGATGCGAGGTGGAAAGGCCTTCTTGGGGCACGCTCCATTTCATGCGAATGAACTGCATCTTGAAATTAAAAGATAAAAAAGGAGCATAGAGGTGTTTTCTGACACAAGGGACTCTCTCATCTGCTGCAAACTTCACTGACCACACTGACGGCTGGAGTTCAGCAGCCAGGCCCTGCTAACGGCCCAGCTCTGTGCGAGGCCCACATGGCATTCCCATGGCAAAATGCATTTGCAGCAGGAGAAGGCACTGGGGAAGGGCTGGCTTCCCCCCCATTGCCCGCAGTGTGCCTGTGTCCTCTGCTCCTCCACGTCCGGGCTGAGCTTTGGAGCAGTGGGGCCTGGCTGGGCCGCACCACGCCTGCTGAAGTGGTGCTGCTTTGGTTTGCATTGCCACGATCGTCTTGGGGGACAAATTCTGCATGCTCTTCATCATCTGCATGCTGATGGCTGATTTTCACCTCCCTTAAATCTGAGTGAGGTGCAAGAGCCCTGTAATCCTTTTTGTTCTGCGCATTAGTGCAAAGCCTCATGAATCTCTATTAAATCAGAGCAAGAACATGGAGATAGTTCACAGCTGCCTTGTTGATTTTGTATTTCCTCTCATTGCCGTGCCTTGCCATGAAGCTGAGAGTTAAATGGCTGATAAGGCATCTGCTGTGAGCAGGAACCTCGAGATGATGACAAAAACAAGTTTGGGTTCTTGGCTTTTCTTGCCATCACATAAACACATGATAAAAACTTTTTGGGACACCTGGTTAGAAGCAGTGACGGGCCGAGCTCCTGCACGCAGTGCTGCCTGGAGAAGCAGTGGTGAAAGCACAGAGACAGCACGGAGTGCAAGAGCTTGGCTCGGGACAGAGAGCCTCACCAGCACAAGGAGACCTTGGGGCTGTGGGGCTGTCCCAAACACCAGCACCCAGCACCCAGCACCAGGGCTGTGGGTCGGGGCAGCAGGAGCACTCAGCACACAGAACAGGCAATGGGCTCTCCTGTTTTCACTTTCATGTAGACAGCTGATACTATTTTTTTAATCTTCTTTTTAATGGTAGAAGTATAGTGTCAGACCTGTCGTTTTCGTGTTCACCCGAACTCCAAGTTAATTATAATTCAATTAATTAATGCTGCAGCTTGATGGAATGGGTCTTATCTACTGTGACTATGGCCTTCGTTGCTGTGATTAGCAATGCTTTAAAGAGAAATCAAGTTTTCAGATGCGCTGGGCATTGCATATGTTGTTTCCAGTTAGAAAGTGTTGCTCGGTGCAGGGGTCACAAAGTCACTGCGGCTGCTGCAGTGATGCACCTAGGAAAAAGCAAATATTTCTCTTATTAATGAAATTGCATCCATTTTCATTAAGATAGCTGTGTCCCAA
Source organism: Numida meleagris (assembly GCF_002078875.1). Taxonomy (NCBI): domain Eukaryota; kingdom Metazoa; phylum Chordata; class Aves; order Galliformes; family Numididae; genus Numida; species Numida meleagris. The sequence goes on along the minus strand of NC_034422.1, from coordinate 2,919,445 downwards.
TTTGTTAAAATATTTTTATAATAATTTTTGTCTTAATGGGAATTTTCTATAGGCCAGTAACGCACGTTTCTAAAGAGGAGGTGGTTGGTACTAATGCTCTGAACAGCCATTATAGCCAAAATGAAGCTCGGCTCATCACTCCCAGAAATGAGGGCACTTTGGCTTTCTGAGCTGAAAAAACATTGGCAGCAGAGTAATGATCACTCCGTGTGTGGAGCAGCCTCGCTCTGTTCTGCACTGCTGATGATTCTGTGCAAAAACGTCATCTGCTGGGGACTCCTGAATGTTGCTGTTCCTTGCGGTGTTCCATTATTTCTGCCGAATGTCACTGCTGTCTCCAGAGCAGAGGTGCCTCTGCAGCTCCTATTGCTGCTGAGGACACCCAAACCAAAACGTTCTGTGACTGTTCCAGTAATTAAACCTTCATTAAACTTCACCTTTACTGTCCTCAGCCTCTAAGTTTTGCAGTATAGTTCTAACTAACTTTGCGGTGAAAATGTATTGCTAATAAGCAACTGTCTTTGCTAGGTTTGGGCTGTATGGAATCACACTGAACCACACTGACGTTTTTCTTCTCTTCCTCCCCACCTCCCAGGCTTACCAGACAGGCTCCCCCCAGGATGAATTGTAGTTAAATATCATCCAAACAGTTCAGCAGGAGGCTCTGCTCTGCCCTGCACATCCAGCGCTGCGTGAATGAGGAACACACGTTTTCAGTTCTGACAGAACCTGATGGATTGGTGTGATTTGGTACTTTCATTTTTTTTTTTTCTGCTGCAGATGAAATTCACAGTTAGAATTGGAATTTTCTGTGTTAAAAATCATCCCAACACATAAGCCTAGCTCAGTGTGGAAAGAAAAGTCCATTTGCCCTCTGTGCTCTAGTCAAACAGGTGCCAGGTCTGCTTGCTGCACGCTGGAACTCCTCCTCTTGGCTTTCTGGTGCTGCCCCAGGCTGAAAGTGGATGTTGCCCCAAAGACCCCTTTCCATGCATCTCCAGGTGGGTTGCATTACCTGAGTAGTGAGGATATCGCACACATCGATTTCCCCCTTCACCCCTTCAAGGACTCTTCTCCTCCCATTGTTTTGATTGACTGGAAGAAAAGCTTTTGGGTTGCTCTGAGCATGTTTCCTGTCGAGGGTCATTTGCAATTAAACCAACAAAAGCTTTTAAAGCCAAAGGAAGGCAAAAGAATCATTATGGGTTGCTCTTTGCCAGGAGTGCTTTGACAAAGCAGTGTTTAGCACAGGACGAGCAGTGAAGATGTCCCTGTTGTGCGTGGAGCCAGAGGAGATTCCCCCGTGTGTCACCCCCGGGGATGTGGCATCTTTCTGCACTGGAGCACAGGAGCAGTGCTTTCAGGCAGAGGTAATATGCTCGAGGAGATGTGTGGTTTCAAAACATGTCTAACACAGAGACAGCCCAGGCAGGTTTATTGCAGGCCACTCTGCTGGCACTGGGCTTGATCAGAGCTTTTCTACCCCGCTGTGCTGAGAAGAGGAAACTCCTCTTGGAAAGGGAGCGCTTCTAGGAGCACTTCCAGGACATGGGGAACTGCAGGATCATTTCCAGCCCTCTACAGGGAGTGGGTTTCAGGCAGCAGCACCGCAGCAGGGAGCTGTGGGCATCCACAGCAGGCTGAGATCTGAATGCAGGGCTGCTCCTCCCTTCATCTGCATGTGAGACCGCTGTGCTACCAACTGACCTTCAAATGCTGCTTATGCAAATTAGCATTTGCATAGCTAATTGCTATTTATTGATGCCAACCTGACCCAAAAAAGTCATGTCTTACTGAAAATAAATGGTGTCCCCCAGACCTTGAACTTACGCAGAGTCTGGCGTAAAAGAAAAGGATGTTACATTCAAAAAGAGTGTCTTTTGCCTTGGCTTGCTGTTCTCAGCATGGCTATGAAATGTTCTCCCAGTGACCTGACAGCAGTGTGTTCAGCAGTGCTGTGCGAGCTGCTCTTGCTGGCTCTGGCTCTGGATCTCCCATGGTTTCCCACGTGTCTCCTCGCTGTGTGTGCAGCTGTTAGTGCCACAAGGCCACTGCTTCCCTTCTCTTCTCAGTCCAGAGTCTTTGTGCTGTGGCCGCGTCCCCTGAGATGCAGGTGGATGCCACACATCCCAGACAGTCACTTTGCTTCCATTTTAAACTCCTAATTCTGCCTTCGACAAGCTCGGTCCTCACCCCTTCTCCTTTGCTCCCATCGTGTTGGCGTTAACCACCTCCCAGGTCCTGTCCCTTTTGGTTTTAACATGCTCAGATTAACAATGACTGTGTTCAGTGAGTAGGAAAGAATATATATATTCCACTTGACTTTGCTAGTGCTGTTCAGGTCAATGGGAAGAAATTTTTCCAGTGATAAAGGGAAAGGCCATTTAAAAATAAAGCTGTGACAGTGCATGCTGTTAGCACATGAACTGAAAGGATGAGTTCATTTGGGGAGGGTCAGCTCCCCACCCAAATACTTTGCAGTCTGCTCCTGGACGCAGCAGTACACGTCTGGGCCCAGCAGCCATTGAGGGGGATGCATATGGCCAAAATGAAGAGCGATGCTGCTGGGCACTGCAGCTCAGAGGAGCCCTCAGTGGGATGGTTGTGCGCACAAGATTCAGCTCCTTTGCTTTGCAGGAGCAATCATAAAATGCAAGCTGCTGAGTGCAGACGTCCCCGGGGCGCTGCGGGAGCTGTTAAACCAGGGACAGACCTCCAAGATCAGCATCTGGTTGTTGTTACCACCTGGGCCACCGTGCTGTCCTGTCAGCAGTGCCATTCCTGGGCAACATCCCAGCTGTGCGTGGGAGCAGGGCTGAGACACAGCAAAATGCAGCTCCTAAAAACCAAACATCCCCTGAGCCCTTCCCAGTGTGTGCTGCGCTGATAAAACACATTGGGCAGCAAAGAGCCCTGGAGTGACCACACAGTTAAATGAGTTTTGTCCCTGGAGAACCTGAAAGTCTCATCAAACAGAGTCTGTTCACACAAGATTTGCAATTTACTTTCAAGTCTCTTAATTTGGCCTTTCACCTTTCAGGGATCAGACTGGTGTGCCCACTCTGAGGGTGGCTCAGCAGCGGATTACACGTCAGCTCGGCCCTGCTGCTTTACAACAGCATGCAGTGGGATTTCAGTTGGGTTCAGAGCTGTAAGAGTGAGCACACACATGTCACTCGTGTCACACGTGAGCCCCAGAGCAGCAGCAGAACTCCGGAGAAGAGGTGGGGACACATGGGTGGCAGCAGGGCCAGGGTGCTGAAGTGTTCTGCACCAGTTTTCCCATTGTTTTTGTAGTTTCCTGAGCTAAAACCAAGTTTCTATGGCATTTCTCCTGCAAGTCCATCATTTCCCATCCATGCAGCAATACTTCAACTCCTTTTACGTGCAGGAAGCCCCCGGGGCAGTTGGTTTTATTGAGCTGATTTCTTACCCTATCATCTCCCCATGATTCATTTTCTCCAGCTCTTTTTACGCATTTCAGCTCAAAACACGCAGTTTAACTCAACCCGTCAGCACCAGGAGCTGAACCAGGAGCTATGCCCATGACCATGCTCGGGGCTGTTTTACCTGGGATGGAGCACAGGAGGCTGCCAGCCCTGGCTGAGCTCTCCCTGGGGGCGTTCCCCATTCTCATGGTGCTGGGTGAGGTGGTGCTGGGAAAGGTTTGTCTTTGGACACCCTGCAATCCCCTCTGCCACTGCACCCAGTGGGCAGGGCTGCACCCAACAACCTCCCCCTGCCTGGGAGACATTTCTGGTCTCCCTCAGCATGAAAGCATATGAAAAGCCAAACAGTTAAAGGGGAGCTATAAAGCCAGGCTCAGCCCCAGGTGCATTAATTTCTTCAGAAAAAAAGATATTGACATAGGTGTGGGATGTGGCTGAATTCTCCACTTGCAGAACACATCAGCAGCCCTGCCCCCCCGCTCCGTGCAGGGAGGACACATCCCAGGAGGGATCTGATTTTAGCACCGTGTTTGCAAGGTGAGCTGCTGAGCATACAGCTGAGAGCCTCACTCATATTATTAAACAACGAAGCTATACTTTCGGTAGGGAAGAAAGCAGTGCCCTTTTACATCTCTATAAAGCCTTCAGCAGGTGTTCTAATGCAGCATCAGCTTCCTGACCCTTTGCAGCTGGGTGCCCATGTGCTGCAGCCACACCTGGTTGTGTGCACTGCTTGGGGGCACATATGTGTAAGGTTTGGTGGGGCTGAGGACTCAGCTGGGAGCTGTGCAGGGGAGAAGGGAAATCCTGGAGGCAGCAAGAAGTGGTGTGTGCTGGGTGAAGGGCTGGTGCTGTCTCTGCATTGCCCTGTGGCCGGCCGGGCACAGCAGGAGAAGGGACGCAGAAACGTGGCCTGGAGAGGGGCAACACATGCCTGGGGAAGTGGCACAGGTCCAAGTGTGGTGTGTGATTTCTGGAAAAGCAGTGTAGAAGCGGAGGTGGTAATGGAGCGGGAAGAAGTGGTTCAGATCTTTCAGAGTAGGAAGAGTTTTGTTTTCTGAAGTGTGGAGTCTCGCTCTGCAGAAATCTGATTGACTTGTATGTGTGTACATATATATAAAGAAAGAAGCTTCTCAAGCATCTAACTCTTTCAGCTAAATGAAAACTTCGGACAAATGGTTTCTTAATGCTCCAAAGTTGATTTTATCGTTGTCTGTTCCTTTTCTGAGAAGTCCACATTATGCCTCGTGCTTGCTGGCTGCGCGCTGGGGCCTTCCAGGGCCGATGAGGGGCTCCCTTAACCCGTGAGCAATGGGGGCTGTGTGCCATGGAGCAGCCTGACCGTGGGTGTCTGCAGGGACCTGTGCTGGTGCCTCACAGCCCTTAGTGTAAAAACTCCTTCCTTATATCCCATCCAAGCCTCCCGTTTTAGTTAGAAGCCACATCCCCTTGTCGTGTCACACAGCCGCAGCACAGGGGCTCGCCCCCAGTCTGCTCGTCGTGGCTGCGGCCTGCTGTGGGAGCAGAGGCCTTTCCCCACTCTGCTCTTGCCCTCTCTGCAATCTGTGCTAATGGCACGCTCAGCAGCTCTCCCTTTGCTGCCCAAAGGCAATTGCTGCTAAAATTATATGTATTTTACTACAACCTTTGGAATAAATGGCTCTATTTAACAGTTAAATCTTCTTGGCTGTCCTCTAAGCCTCAGAATGAAGGAAAAACGTTTTGGCAGGATTATTTAAAGGGAGCTGCGGGGGAAACAAGAAATTGTCTTAATTTCTCTGCTTATTGTGGACAGTGATTATTTTTTATTATTATTATTTTTGCTAGCTTCTACAGATAAAACCCTTTATCCGTCAGACTCCTCATTAACACAGCGCTGTGCCTCTCCTGCTCTGGGGGACTGCTCCCTCCCTGGGTACCCAAGGGCTCTTTTCTCCCTTTCAAACATCTGCAGCAACCCCTGCGATGCTCTTCTCTTGAAGCAAGTATCAGAGCAAACCAGACATGCAGGATGAGGCTAAGTTGGAAAATACTTTTACACGTTCTGAAGTATCTGTCCTTAGGCATGTCTCTGGAGCAGGAGGTATGATGGCGTGATGAATTTCAAATTGCAACCTCCACAGGTCTCTTATTTTCCAGATGGACTTCAGGGGGGAAAAAAAAAATACTAAGGAAATACTACATAAATTTTCTTGGTAGGAAAAGCTTGACAGAGGGATGCAGCAGGCTTCCTACCCCTGAAGCCTGGCTGCAGAGCTGAGGGTGTGGAAAATGGATGTCTGAGCTCAGCTCATTGAGCCCGGGATGCTTAACCTCCGCAGTACCAAGATGCTCCTGATCCCTCAAGGAATAAAGATCAGCAGAATGCCACAGGTGCCAGCAAACACTAATTTGTGTTCATCATATTCTAGTTTCTACTACTTGTCTTTTTCCGTAAGTGAAGCCCAGCAGCACCTGGCTCATGGCTGGTGCTGGGATGCCTGGGTCCCGATGCCTTTTTGGAGCTGCCTGAGCCCTGCGTGCCAGCAAATGTCCCACTTTATGCTCTGTCCTGTATCCTTCTTAGGAAGCCCCTGTTAAACAAGGTGTTAGCCCCAGCCCTTTCCTGCAGGTGGGTGGCAGCTGGGGGCCTGAACTCACGTGGGGTGCTCGGGCTGCAGCACTCCCACCTTCTGTCCTGCTGCCCACTCCAGGGGATGCCATGGGGACAGTAATGAGCAGAGCAGGGCAGTTCTGAGCCTCCTCCCTGCTGGCACCTCTCCTGTGATGGCTTTAATGTGAAGGATTTGGGTCTGAGTTGCCCAGCATGGAGGCTTTAGAAACCCCGAACTCAATTGGCAGAGGATTTGCAGGGGCAAGACCCCAGTCCCCTTGTTCAAGCTTTAATAGCGCAGGGAATTAGTGGTGAAGTATTGGATGATTTAAAAATAATAAAGCATTTCTCTAGTGAAGTTTTTTTTTTCTTTTCTTTTTTTAAAAAGGCATTTGGTTGTATTTTGATTAAGCACGGAGAGAGGTTGTATATAAAGCATCCCTTTGGACATTTTGCCTCTATAACCACCATAATAAAAGTTTGGTTTATGTAACAGCTTTGCAATCTATGTAATGGACTTTATTCTGCAGTGTGGACACAAAGCTGAGCTGTGTGTGATTGCCAGGAGCTGTGGTAATCTGTTATTCTGAGGACACAAGGGGTAAATAAGAGCTTTTCTATGAAGCAGGGAGACTTTTCTCTAAGGCCTTTAATAGAGCACTGAGATTTCTGCCATATATACCTGGGCATCATTGCAAACAGGAAGATTTACTGGTAGCTTCAAGCCAGAAGGTTCGTGAGCAATTTTTTTCCAAAGCGCTGTGCTATTGCATATGTTTGTTCTTGGTAAAGGGAAACCATCTGGGACTCTTTTATATTTTTTTTTCTTATTTTCTTTCTCCCCCCACATCTGATGCTGGGCTGTCTGCTGCATCTTTTAATGCAACGTGACATAGCTGGCTGCTGGAGATCCAGGGAGTATGCAGGAGTCATTAAAGTTGAATCCTGAGAAATAATTAACTTCCCAAAGTTGCTCCGCAAATTACACTACTGTTTGTTTCACATGCCTCTGACATCCAGAGCCCTAATCCTCTGCGTCTTAACGAGGCTTCTGCTCTTCATCCTTGGTGAACCCAGGGGAGGGCAGAGCAGGGGACGGACACCCCCTGGGTCTGCACCTTGTCTCTTCAACAGGGAAGCCTTCCTCTTCCAACAAAAGCTGCTTGCTTCTGACCTCGATACTAACTTTTCCATTGGTAAGAATGACCGTGAAGGCAAAATACCCACGTGGGGCTTAAAAATAAAATGAGTTTTGCCATCAGGAGTGGAGTTCATAGCAAGGATTTGCCTTGTTTACCTGGTATTATCCTTGCAAGTTACCAGCAGGGAGGACAGACCGAGTGGGCTGTGCTTTCCTTTGGTCACAGCCTTGCTAAGGAGCTGCAGAGGCAGTGTGGAAGGAAGCCCTGCGAGGGTTGGTCTGTCTGGGCTGGATGCGCTGGAGTTGCTTTGCTTGAGAGGTGCAGGGTTTTCATGTTGGGGCACTAACAGGGAAACTGAGCAGCCCTGGCAGCTGTCCTTGGGCTGTGCTCTGCTCTGCAAAGGGCCATGCAAGCTTTGAGGGCAATGTATTTCCAAGAGATGAATTGTTTATAGCAAGAAAAAGCCCTGCATCTGCACCACCATCTCTGAACTTTCCTTGGGTTTTGCTGATATCTCAGTATTGCTCCCCAGTTGCCAGCTGGGCTTTGTAAGCAGGCCAGGGAGAATCCCCATGCGTGCACTGGGGTGAGTGTTCAGCTCTAAATCCAAGCAAATGGCTGCAGCACATCTCAAAGGTTTTTTACTTAACAAAGAAAATGTTGAGATTGAATATTCAAGCTCCTTGCAGCCCTTTGCAATGCAGCGATGGCGAGCACCACGCTGGGAGCACTGCTGACCACACCAGCGCACCCAGCTGGCTGAGGAGAGCTGGTCAGCTCCTGTGCCGTATGTTGGAGGATTTACACCTGAGGTTCATGGATGAGCCACATCCTGCTGGTACCGAGGTGTCTGTCCCCTGCTGTGGGGCTGCGGTGCACACGTGTGCGTCACCCGTCTCTGACTTTGATGTGTGCCACATAATCTGCAGCCTTCGTGACTGACAGAAAGCACCAACACTTATTTAGGCATTATAAAAGCAGGTCAAAGACTTTCGTGATTTTTCTAAGCTGAAGGACAATCTGTTGTGCTTAAGTAGTGTTAAAATCGGTACATTTCCACTACAACACTCTATTAAATGCTAGTCTGTGGCTTTTCAGAGTTGATTGGTTTTGAGTAAAGTGACTATGTTCTACGTCTGCTTAATTAGCCCCAGGACTTCTCCTCATTGCTTAAGAAAGGCTGCATGAAGCGATGCTGCCATTACCAAAAGGCAAGGACAGCAGGGCCAGGAATGTGGTGGTGCAAAGACAATCTCATAGGGCAGCCTGGTCCTTCTGCCCCCACCAGCACGAGGGTTGAGTTGTGCTGCACTGGGACACAGCTGAGCCTGCGGAACATGTTTGCTGTAATTCGTGGGTGTCACTGCCTTCAACGCTGTGCTGTAAGAGCACACATCCAGGGCGTGATGTGCTCACGTCTGCTTGGTGGCAATGTGGCTGTGAGCTGAGAAACTGCAAAAGTCCCCGTGCAGATGGGCAGCGTGGGACAGCCAGCAGTGCGGCTGTGTGGGAGCCACGCGACGGAGAGGTGGGTGCCACGGCAGCAGGAGCCCATTTCCTACTGCTAAATGGGTGATAAAAGACAAGGCAGAGCTGTCTGGGGAAGCCTTTGAAATAAAGATAGGCAGTTTGTTTGACTTGATAAACAGAATTTCAGCAGAGAGATGCTCGGTGGGGGGTGTGGAGAGATGGTCAAAGCGATAAGCCTGCAGAAAGACCTCTAACAGCGTTTACATGGGTACCTGCAGGAGCACGATTGGCAGCAGCAGATAAAAGGCCCCGAGAGCAGCAGCGCTGGGAGCGGAGTGGAAGCCAGGAGGGTGTGCTGCTGGGGCTTACAGGAGGAGATCTGCAGAGCTGGGGCTGTGCTGAGCAAGGGACCAAAGCTGTGCTGCCGGTGGGCTCGGGTGGGACGAGGCCAAGGCGGGGCGGTTGGTGCTGCCGTGGCTTGATGCTGGGGCTGACACTTGGGTGTCATCAAGGTCCCCTCCATCCCATTCCACATCTGAGACACCGGCAAAGCTTTGTGCCACACTGCAGCTGTGTGCAGAACCAAAAGCGCAGCACACGTCAGGGTTGGGCTGGAGGAAGAACAGCCTCCCCACTCCTCCTGCCTTGGCTTCCCTCCTGTCGTGGAAGCTGCTGAGGAAATGCTGGTAGCTTGTGGGCTTTCTTCTGACTGGAGAACAAGGAAGCAAGAAAAACACTGAATACACTCAAGCCATCTGTAAATGCCCAGTTCTGCTCCATTTTTACTCACAGAAAAGAAAGATTTCCAGAGTTCCATGAGTAATAGTTAACATATGTATGACTATGTGCCTACTACTGGTCTCGGAAATACAATTGATTTTGTTGTTGAGCACCCATCACTCCTAAAAGTAGGCAAGCAAACAAGTGGCTTCAGGGTGAAACTAATTACACACAAGTAAACGAGATTCCAGCAACAGATTTTCCGACGGCTACCAAAGCTTGCAGGAGAACAGCAGGATCACAGCCTGCCATCCTCATTCTATGAAGCACAGCCCTGGGCGCAGCGAGGGCCCCCTGCTGCCGTGGGGAGCTCTGTGGGCCCGGTGACATGGCACAGCCCGGGTCTCCTTGGTTGGCAGGGCAGAAAATGAGTATTTCTCAACTTGCCAAACCATGAGCACCTGCAGTGATGCGACAGCGCAGAAGTCGCGGGATATCTACTGATAAGAAATGCTGCGTTCTTAATGCAAAGGATATTTTCAGTGTAGCTGTGTAATTGGGAAATTAAATCGTCTGAATGTTGTCATACATGCTAATTATCCTGAATACACCAAGAGGAAAATCTCCATCTTACACGTCGTGTAAGCAGACGGAAGATAATAACGCTTTAAATTCGCACTCACCATCTTGGTGCACGAAGGTGAAAACATTTCATGTGCGTGTATTTTGGTTGGGATGTGCATGGGAAGGAACCAAATTTGGTGTAACCATCTGCAGTTTTTCCAGACACCTACAATACCATCCAGACCTGGGCACATTAGAGGAATGCTAACTTGCAAACCCATTTTCCAGTCGTTTCTTATTCTGTGTAAAAGTTTGCACTAAGACAGCTGCTTTCTGTGATACCTGTGGAACTGTCTGTCTGCTGTGCCTGTCCCTTTCCTTGTTCCTGCTTGCAGATGATTGCAGTTATCTCTTATTTTGTTGTTGTGCAAAGCAAATATTTTGGCTATAATACGTTGAAATGCCGCTTTAACTGAGTCATTCATTTGCAACAAATGAAGCATAAAGAATGCATTTTGGAAGCTACACTTAACAGAATTGAAATCATCACGCTGCTCTGTCCTTAAATAAATCCCATTCAGCAACTCACCTGTGCGATGAGCGGCACGAGCGCACTCTCTACCCCTGTGCTGTTCTTGCAGTACAGGCACAGCGCTGAACCTCTGCTACTGAGGCCGCGTTTTATTCTCTGAAAACTAAAAGGAGAGAACATTCAGGGTGCTGTGTTCCAGCTGGGACCCCCTTATTTCCTAACTCTGTAGACAGAAGGAGTCACAGGCGCCCATAACATCGGCCTCATTAGGTGGTGTGTAGCTCCCACCTTCCCGGGAAGAGACGTACTTTTAGCACAATAATTTGGTTAGCACGATGCCAGCAGGGACACAGATGTGCTTGAAGCCAGGCATCAGTCCTGCAGCAGCCTGACAGCTGGGGCTTGGGTCTGCACTGCCTTTGGGTCACAGTGCTCGGCCAATGGGTGGAAGAAACTTCACACGACCACACAATGGAACTACGGAGGAATCACTCCCAGCTCTTTGTACTTGACACGATGGCAGGCTTTTATGGTACCGTAAGTTGTGGCACGGTTTTTGATTAACATGTGTTGGAGTCTGCCATCCCGTCATTTGTAACTGCTTGCTGAGTATGTTTGTAAATACGCAGGGAATTGTTTTGAATAGCTGTAGGGAATGGACGAAGCATGTACTTGTATAGCAAATGTAATTATTCCCAGTGCAGGATTTTATGGTGCAAGACAGGCTCTGAGATGCTCCCACAGCACAGACACCGACAGCTGCTACCTGGGCAGACAGAGACACAGCGCAGGGATTGGCACCTGGGAAATCAGTGGGATTTGGCCACCTGAAAACCTGTGAAGTTTTACTTACTTTGTTTTCCCCTTCGGAAAATCTCAGATCTGCAAAGAGCTCAGCTCCTGTCCCACCTGTGTCTTTGCTCCATCACAGGTGGAGGAAAGTGCGTGGAAATCCCAGCACTGGGCTCGTGCCCATGCCAAAACAGCTGGGATGTGAGTGGGGATCCTGAGCCATGAGTCCTCCCCAATGGGCATCGATACCAGGAGTAGATAAGGACACACTTCTTTTCATTTTACTATTATTTATTAAACATTTAATAGAGCCCTGCCAACCTGCTCAGGCAGGTTCCCTGCAGGTGCACTGGAGGCAGTGCAGAGGAGTGAAGCTTTGCCCAAAGCAAAGCTTTGTACCATGCTCCTTGGCACAAGGATGGAGCTTCTTGAGTCCAGCTTGAGTCTGCTGCAGGAAAAGCTTCTGCAAACCATGGGATCACTGTGGCTGCAGCCCTGCCATGTGTAATGCATGGACATGAGAAATGGTCATGGGAAAAGAGCTGCAAAAGAACAGATGAGCTGTAGCATCTTTGAGATTTGGTAGAAATTGGTGCTCTCTTGCAATCAGTGCCACAGGAAAGAAGCTAAGAGGATTAAATGCCATTTGCCATGGAGCAGCGTCCTCCTGTCATGCTGCTGCCGATCTGCTTACCACTTCCAATGGGAAGTGAGCAGCCTTGTCCCTGGCGTGTGGCTGTGGGAAAGGCTGACCCCAGAGGTGAAGATAAAATGGGAACGCGTGCCCTGAAGGGCTGACCCCTTGAAGTTAAGTGCAAAACTCTTCCAGATAGAATGGGTTCAGTGTTTATCTTTGGTCCAGCAGCTCCAGGGCTGCCCACAATGATTCTTCATCCTTCGTTGCCTTTGTCTGCAAAATGGGATTAAAGGTTGGGGTGGAACATGTGGCATCTTCCAGAAGCACGGGGAATGGGAGCAGAGGTCACCTGGCTGCTGTAGGACCAGGCTGTGCTGTGGGGGTAGCTGTAGGACCAGGCTGCAGGGTGCTGCATAGCAATGGTGCTGCTCAGCCAGCGCGGGGACCAGACTGGCATGGTGAACTGCAGCACAGGGGGATGGAGCTGGTTCGTGCTCAGCTGTCATAAGAGAGCCTGTTGTTTATCATTTCCATTTCTATATTTAAAAAAAAGAAAGAAAGAAAGAAAGAAAGTACATGTGCAGGCTCCTTTTCAAAGCGATTTTCGAGGCAATTTCCAAAGCTGTGGAGTATATTAATGTGTTAATGGGGCGGGGGGGACGCAGCTGCGACGCGTTGGCCGTGTTTCCCCCCGAGATGGCAGCAGCGGGGCCGGCGGGGTGGCTGCAGCCATCTGCCCCGTCCCAGCGCGGCGCTCCGCGGGGGCTGCGGAGTCTCCCGATGCGTACGAACCCCGCGCCGACCGCGGCTGCACCTTGAGTCGCTGGGAGGTGGGGCCGCTCCTTCGCAGCAACAAGAGTTGCGGCGCTCAGACAGAAGCGTGGCACAGAGCAGCGGCGCAGGCACGGCGCGGAGCGGGGGCTCGCGCTGCCTCGCGCTGCCGATGGGGAGCGGTTGCTCCGCGCCGCCGGTGCTGCACAGCACCGCGACCAGACGGCGCTGCCCCCCCACTCCCCCTCCCCACCCCAAGTGGAGCGCAGGCCCCGCCCGCCTCATTAGCATCCTCCTTCCTCCTCCTCCTCCTCTGCCCTCCTCCTCCCGCCGCCGGGGCGCTCCGTCGCCGCCCGCAGAGGTGCATGGCCGAAGCCGCGGAGCCGCGGCGGCCCCGGGTGGCAGCGGCAGCCGCCGGGCAGCGCTCCGCTCCTCTCCCGCAGCAACTTGCCCGCTCCGCGGGGCGCGGCGGGACGATGTGACCGCGGAGCTTCCCGGCAGCGCGGAGCGGCGCGGAGCGTCTCCGGCGGAGCGGAGCCCCCCGACCCCCGGCGGCGGCCGCAGCCCCGGGGCGAGAGCGCGGATGCGGCGCGGAGCCCGGCGGTCCGGCGGAGCCCAGCGCGGGGCCGGGGCCGGGCCCTGCCGGGGCGGGCGGTGCGGGGCGGCGCGGGGCGCGGGGGGATGCTGAGCCCCGCCGGTCGGCCCCGCGCCCGCCACCGGGAGATGCTCCTCGTGCTCGCCCTGTGCCTGGCGTGGCAGGAAGCGCTCGCGGCGCCCACCCCCGCGGCGGACGACATCAGCCGGGGAGTTGTGAGTGACCCGCGGCCCCCGCTCCTCTCCGCTTCGCTCCCACCGCGCCCGGCCCCCGCTTCGCCTCGCTTCCCCTCCGCCCGCTCCCGCGGTTCTGGCGAGCTCCGCCGCTCCGTGCCCCTCCCCGGTGCCCTCCGGCCGCCGCGCGGCACCCCCTCGTCCCCGTACCCTCCGTGCGGTTCGTCCCTTTACAACCCATCCTGCGCCCTCCGCCGGGCGCAGCCCCCCGCCACCCAGCGCCCCGCAGCCCCGGCGCCGTGTCCCTCCTCCCTCGCCCGGCTCTGCAGAGCCCCCGTGCGCGCTGTGTCCCCCTCCTGTAGCCGTCGCCCCCCGACGCCCGGTGGCCCAGCTTCCCCCACCCAGCGGCCGCGGGGCGATGGCCCCAGCAGCGTCCGCTCGTGGATGGCTGTTTCCTGGGCGCTGTTACGGGCTGGCGTCTCGCAGAGGCTGTCAGCCCGCGGTGGGGGCACGCGGATGAAATGGCACGTTTGGGGTAAGAGCCATCCGTAGGGATGGAGACAGGCGCAGGGTAGATGAGGTAGGGGCTGCTTTGCGGTGCTTTGCACAGCCCGGGTGGTTGGTGGTCCTGGTTCCTTGCCCTGTTTGCAGGGAGGGGGGTGGGGGCTGTCAGTGGGTGGCGAGGGTCAGCTCGTGCCCCTGTCGGGTCGTGGTGTCAGCACTACAGGGAGAGATGGAGGCTTTCCTCTGGGAGGAGGAAAACTTTCTGACAGCTGATGGCAAAGAGGAGACCTCAGCCCGGAGAGAGCCCCACGGCCACACCAAACCCACCCATCAGAAAGCGGTGCCGCTGTGCATGGCCCTCTGAGCGGTTCCAGGGCTGGAGCTGCCGCTCTGGGGAAATTCCCTGAAATTCAGCAAATTTCACAGCTCTGGGAAGGAGGAGGCAGCTTGCAGCACAGCGGGGTTACCTAACGGCGGGCTCACACGGAGCAGTGCACCAGGACGCTGCCAGCACCAAGCATGTGCTCCAAGAGCTGCCTGAGCTCCCACGATTTTCTGGCAGAATGGGAAATGTGGGGAAAATGAGGCACATCTGCATTAGTACGGTGCATTTCCATTCCTCTGTAACCAGATGTTAAAGCTAGGTTTAATATTTAATGTAAACAGAGCATGAATTGGTGTATTCTGCCCCAACCCATTTGACTCAAACTTGGGCTTTGACCTGTCTTTACCCTTGGTACCGTGCAGGCTGCATGCAGCTTTTACAGGTTAAGTGCTGACACCCGAGGGGGCTTATTAGCAGCAGTGGGCAGCCCTCTGGCACTGAGATGTGTTCTGTCCCGGGCTGGGTTGGAGCAGCAGCGGCTCCAAGCCGTGCAGGAGAGCCATGGGAGCTCACAAATGAGAGGTGCCAGGAGCGCGGCGGCTGTGGGATCACGGAGAGCTGTGCCATTAGCACCAAGCTCGCTGCAGGCTGAGTGCTGCGCAGACAGTTCCCCCTCCCCTGGGCGTGCTTCTGGGGCAAATCCATCTCGCAGGCTTGTGGCAGCACGGCTGGCAATAGGAAGGGACCGGCTGGAAAGCAGGTTCATACTCGTGCCCTGCAGTGAGCAGCAGGGAGCAGAAAATGCCAGGTATTGTCGGAGGTGTTTGTCAGGAAAATAGCAGTGTGGGGTAAGCGAGTGCTTTAAGAATGATTATTTGACATCCGCCTTATGAAGCGACTAAGAAATTAAAGATCTGTGATGCATTCCAACCAAATATTTGAAAACTAGGGAGCATGAAACCATGGCAATAGAATGCTCCGCTAACCTTTGAAAATCATATCCAGCAGTTCTCCGCAGTAAATGGAGCACAATGTCAGTGGAGCTCCCGCGTCCCGCATCCCCCTGCCGCCGTGTGGGGCTGGGCTGTGTGTGCACGGCTCCTGCTGAATGCAGCGGTGGTGCTGGGCCAAATTAAAGTTCAGCAGAAGGAAAGAGGGCTATAATTCAAAGGCAGCTTTTGTTAGAGTGCTGCCCAAAGCAATATCATATTGAGTGATTCTCCAGATTTCATTACCAGCAGAATGGGCTGCCCAGTTTATAAATCTAGCTTGATTATTAATGTTTTGTTGTCCATTAGCTGCTCTAACAAAGAGAACATAAAATAGCAGATGGAATGGAGCTTGACTTGAATGTTTTCCTTGAATTTCAGTTTGTTGAGTTGGAGTTTTACCACTTTGCCTCTTGCACTGCTGCCTTTCCCAAAACAAACCCCGAACCCTCCTTGCATTGCACCGAGTGCTCACAAATTGCTTCCGTTCCCGGCTCTTTGACTTGGGTCTCTGGGCTCCGGGCAGCCAGAGCGTTACAGACACTGGCAGTAACAAGCAATGAGGGCTCTGCCTTCCCTGGGCGTTGAACCAGGTCCAGAGGGAGGGCTGCCTTCAGCTTCTATTTTTCATAAGAGCTGCTGCGGTGGAATCCATACACTGAAGGTGTTGACCTGGAGACCCGCTGGCTGGAAAATGAGCTTGATGGTAAACCTGGGCTGTGCTAGCCATGCTACAGGTCCAGCACCTGCAGGGTGAGGAGCTGCACGTGGGTCTGTGCCCAAAGCTGCACATGCTGTGTCCCAGTGGAAAAGCACTGTTCTGGGGCTGCGCTATGCATGGTGGTGGTGATGGTGGCATCACCAGGATCAGCCATCAGGGGACGAGGGAGTGCTGGGGGAGTTTCAGTCTGGTTGCAAGAGTGTGGGTGCAGAAAGATGAGCAGGAGCCTCTTTATCCCACCCGTGTGGTTGGGGTGATGGGAGGGTCTGCCCCCGCTCCCAGTTCCTCCCGCTGGGGCACGCGGGGCATTCCTGGGGGCTTGCGTATGAGCGCGGCCTCCCGCTCACAATGCCGCTCTGTGCTGTCCCAGAGAAGTTGCTCCCAGGGGATGGAGGCATTTGCATTCATCGGTGGAGGCCGCGTCCCCCCTCTCCGCCCCAAGCAGCTCTTTGTTCGGGGCAGGGCCCTCGCCTTTGTGGCAGCTTCTCATTTGAATGACAAGGATGTGCCGTGGGGTGAGCCGGGGTGCTCGGCCCCCCCGGGGAGCTGGGGACACAGAGCTGCCTCTGTCCTCACCTCGGGGAGCGGGGCAGGAGGGCTGCAGGCCCCACACCACCCAGCACATCTCGGGAAGTGGGCTCCATTTTGGTGTTCTGCAGTGCTCACGCTGCCCAAGGAGCGGCTGAGGAAGCAGGAGGGCAGGAGCATCCTATTGCTGCCCTGCTGGGTGGCTGTGCTCGTGTTGGTCTCCTCCCTCCCATCTTGCCAGGTCCCACGTCCTCCCCGAGGCAGGGCAGCCATCTGGCTTGGGGCCCTCCTCAGCAAAGCCCTGGTGTGAAGATAGGCAGCTCCTTCTATCCAGAGAACCTGCCAGACTTGTAGCCGTCTGTTGCTGCTAATGGGGAAATTAAAAATTGATAATCCCCGTTGGAGCTTCCTTCAGCCTTCTGAAATGGCAAGAGTTCCAGGATGGGATTCTCAGTGGGTTCCCCACACAATGATGCTTTCAGGCCAACTGTGCTGGGGAGAAGACTTTGCCACCAGACTGCATTCCCTCCAGCTCAGAGCAGTGCCCTTCCCACGTTCATGAATTCCCCCCAAGAAAGCCTAAGCCACCATGGACAGAAAAATGCTGCTCGTTACATTTTAAGGTACCTCTTGAAGCCAAAGTACAACGCAGAGTAAATTGGCTTGACAAAAGGCTGGCTGGGAGCTCTCAAACAGAAAGGCTCCTGTGAAAGCATTTAATCTGGTGTTAAAGCCCTGGCTGGTCTGAACCACTACTTCCCTTTCAGATTTGGGCTCCCCAGAATTCAAGGTGGAGCAAAGCACTTCTGTCCTCCGCTTAGCTGCTATTGCCCAGCCGTGTGAATTACTCAAGGGCAGTTACGCTCAATTATCCACTTTCACATCACTGGGGGCTTTCCCATGCCTGGGGGGAGCGGATGAGCGCTCGCCTTGCTGGGTGCCACTGTACAAACTGTGCTTGATGTGCGGGGGGGGGCTGAACACAGCCGGGCTTCCTGGGATTAGAACTCCCCTTCCTGAGCCCTGACAGAGTGCAATGGAACTCTACTTCTGTGCCTGTTTCCCCCAGGAACATTATGGGGTTCACACGATGGGGGCTGCTGTGTGCACATGCCTACCTGACTGAGCCAGCTGCCTTGCTTCTCCAGTGGTTTCTTATTCTCCCTCATTAAATTGAGCATGCCAGGAAGCACTGCAAAATGGCACGTTCCCATCCCCATGGCCAGCCTGGGCTCTCCGGGTCTGGAGCCCACCACAGCCATGGTCATCACATGGGTGACATGGCCATGAAGCCATGCTCTCGGATGTCCCCAGCACCCTGCTTTGTCCCCACAAGTTCATTAGCGCTGGCGGCAGCTCTCTGTGAGTCATAGTGGGGCTGCACGCTAATTTCTCATTATTTACTCACTGGCAAAACTGCTGCAGGAATGGACTGTGCGGCTCGGAAAGGTCACACTGTAACCAAAGAAACCTTTATTTCGGAGTGCTGTGGGAGCAGGCAGATGCTCTGCTGGGACCCGGGGACATCTGGCCTCATGGGGGTGACGGCGTGGGAGGGAAAAGCCCTGCCCTTAAACCCAGCGCATCCCACGTGCGGCTCAGCGGTGATGGCCAGCCTGGGCCGCTTCCTCGTCACCCCAAGGGCCTTGGGTAGGGGAGAGCTGCGCTGAGGGCAAGGATTTGCTTTCAAAGTAACCCCAGATCTGATAGCAACAGTTCTCAAAATGCTTTCTTTAATCAAAATCACTTTAAATGGGTAGATTTGGGAGTTTCAGAAGCTCTTCCCAATGTGCGCGTGCATCCGCGTGTCTTCTTTGTCCCAGATTTTTATGAGGATTGTCTCTGATTTCTGGGTCAGAGAATTAAGAGATTTGATGTTACATTAAAAAAACACACCAAACCACATACGCGAAGTTAAATCCAGTGCAAAACAAAGCAGGCGTGCGGGGGCGAGGGAGGAAGCTGCCAAAGTGGAGCAGAACTGGGGAGATTGAGGTGAGCATCATGAGAAGCCGCCTCCGACAGCAGGTTTGTGCAGGGACTAACATGGAGCGAAGGCCAAAGCTCACCCAAGAGCATGGTCTTGGTTGGGACTGACAGCTTGAGTAGCCGTGGTGATTTATCAGAAGAGAGCCTGATTAAATCTGAGGAATTTCCTTCATCAGAGTGGACCACGGGCACAGAAAATCATTCTTCCAAGAAGCCTGAAGATGATCTATGGCACCTGGCAAGAGCAGTGCCAGTAAGGTGATTTGGAACATGGCAATATATTGGTGCATTTGGGTTTTGTGGAGTTTTTTTTTACTATTTTTCAAGAGGGAGTTTCTGCCCGTTGACTGCCAGTGGTCAGGCAGTTCTTCGCACCATCAGACATATTATTTCATCCTCACAGTATTGATCTTTTGGGTGAACAAAAGCAATTTTTCCTGTGTCACAGGGTCCGTGCTGGAAGGCGATGAACACATTTGGATTATATTGTCTTGTTATTTAACAAACCCCAAATGGCATCTCCTGCTGTTCACCTCCCAGCTGCTGAGATCACCCAACAGCCCAGGCTCTGCCATCGCGCCCTCGGATAACTCTGCAATTTGAGGGCATCTTTTGCAGCCTTTAAGGTGTTGTACTACAAGGTGCTTCCATTACAGGAGGGAGATGAGAGGTCTGGACTACTTCGGTGGAGTTCTGAAGTAGTATTTGCAGCTGCTGCCTTGATTTGTGGAGGTTGCCTGTCCTGCGCTATGGTGGAGGCATCTGACCCCTGCACAGTTTCTTCCCATCCCAAACCACTCCGCTCTGGATTTTTCCCACTTTTCTCACCACCAAATGCCCCTCGCTGGAGATGGAAGATTGCTGGTGGATCAAGAGGAAACTTGGTGGCTTGTTGGGGACCTCACTGTCAGTGGTGCTCGGAAGTTCAGGGAGCAGATCTGGGATCCGTGCTGGGACCAAGTGACCCTGGAGGAACCTGAATGGGATAAAAAATGGAAAGGTGCAGTGTGCAAGGATGGCAGTGCGCATGGGGCCTCTGTTGGGAGGAAAGCCTGGAAACTCATTGGAGGAAGCGTGCACTTGATTGGCAGCTGCAGGCTGTCCAAAGCACTGCAAATTTTAGGCTTTACTGCTTGTTGGCATCCTTGGATTATCTGCGTATCACTTGAGCCTTCATAAAGTTGTGTGTTTCTCAGTGAGATGCTGTCACAGGCACAAGTACTGCTGCTGGGGTGCCAGCTGAAGGGCATCTCGGGAGATTGCTTCTTGTGTTTCCCATGAAGTCAAAGCTGTGGCACGTGCAGCACACCTTCTAGGGGCACAGCCTGCTCAGAGGCTTATCACTACCAAAAAACTCAGAGGTGTGCTTGTATGAAGGGTGTAACACAAGCAAATGCTCTTTTTGCCCTACTGTAGCTCCTGGGAAGTTTGGTTATAGACTTTGATGCCAAGGGGAAAACGGAGAGCAAAAAGACACTGTGATCGCTAGAGGTGGTCCCACCATGGCTCCAGTTCTATTACCTGTGAGGTCTGGAGTCAATCAGATGTTGGGAAAGGCTGTCAGGTGTCGGTTATTACTGAGAGAGAAATGAAGCAGCCCATGCTGGTTCTCTGTAGTCCACTGCGAGGGATCCCCGGAGGCGTTGTAGCCACTCAGTGGCAGCAGAGTGGGACAGTGGGGAGGTCCCACCAGCGCATGGGCTCCTTCCCACCCTGCTCCCTGTGTTAGTTGAGTCGTTGCAGTCCCCCTGGCACGCTTGCCACAGAAGGGTGGTCGGCGACGCTGCTTGAGACACATCTTTGCTTCTTTGATCATTTCTCTGCATTAAATTGTCTCTTATTTCCCTTGCTTGTTCTCCACTTTGTTGTTGCCTGGCAAATTCCCTGTTGCTCTGTACCAAGCTGTGCTGTCTCTCCCTTTGCATCCTCCATGTCAGAGATGCTTTTTTGTTCAAAAGCGAGAGGAAATTGGGTTCACAAAAGGGAAATCCCTCACAGACACGCTGATGAAATGGCAATGTGTTTTGTAGAAAAGCAAAGCAGAAAAGAGTTAGGTGGGTTGGGACTTCTACCACGTTTTGTTTATGCTGCAGAAATGTATCCTCCAGGCCTGATCAATGAGAGTCCAAAACGAGGAATCATCTTGCGTGGCCTCAGCTGGCACTGAAGTGCACAGCAATCCCGCTCTTCCTCACAGGCTGGAACCATGTCATATTTCATGACAGAATGACAGCCCTGTCAGACAATCTGTTGCATTTTTGGCATTTCTAGCGCTCCTCGTGCTTTGGTTCGCCCTCACTCAGTGTCCAGCAAGATCAAGAGGGTCCCTTCCAACTCAAACGATTCCGTGATTCTGTGATCGCACAGTTTGGCTGCTGAGAGCTGCTTTGCTCCCCGGCAAACCACAGCAGCACGTGGGGTCGTGTAGTGGAGGAAGGAGCGTTTGCTGCCTCGTCTCAGAGTTGCAGCAGGAGCACGAATGCTGCATAGGCACTGGTGTTGCGAGGTTGGCCTGTGCTGAGCCGTCACTGCTTGTGCTGCTGTTGGCAGCTGCAGCTGAAGGCTGTTTGTCCCTTGCTCGCTGGCAGCATGACGGGGACAGCTGGAGCCGAGCAGCCTGGAGATGGGTGACGATGGGTCGCTGCTCCCATCCAGGCCCTGCTCTGGAGACCTTCTGCTCCAGATCGCCTTCCCGAGAGAAGGGCATCCTTCCGCAGGAGCGGGCGGCCGGGAGAGCCCGGGGAGGGCAGGCGCTGCGGGCTGGGCTCCGTGCGGGAGCGGGAGCTCCGCGGGCGCCGCTCGGGGACATCCCGCTGTTCCCGGCGGTGTCGTGCCGCTGCCCTCTGGTGGAAACCGGGGAAACATCCGAGGAAACGCGCGGGTGACGGGCTGCGGGTGGGAAATGGGGAACCCGGCTGGGGTGAGGCAGGGGCTCCAGCCCTCCCAGCCCCTCGATGCTGGCCGCTGAATAGCTGCAGGGAAGCAGCAGCCCGTGCTTTAAGCAGGGGAAGTTTGCAGAATGACTTATGAAGCTCCTTGCTCTTACTCTGCGGTAATTCCCTTCTACCTCTCAGCAAATCCCTCCATCAGTATCTGCATAACCTTCGACTTTCTCCTCCATTTCCCTCCTATATCACGCATTAATATCCTCCAGCTGAAAAAAAAAAAAAAAAAAAAAAAACAGCTTCTGCTTTAAATTCCAACCTGGCTCCTCCTGCATCCCCCAGCAGGGCAGGGCGTTGTAGGAGTGGGACAGGAGCCAGAGCTGTGGGAGCTTGGGGGGGAATTCCTTGGAGCCCTTGGGGTGACCTGCCCGCTGCCCCGCTGTGTCATGCCTGTCTGGGCAATCACAGAGCATTGTTTCTGCTTGTTTGTTCAGAGGACTCTGTTCTTGGGGCAAGGACATCTGCTTTCTGGTAGTTCCGGGATCATTTCTCAGCCTCTAGGTTATCCAGACCCAGTCGGTACCCAAACCCCGGTGGTCTTCAGGTTATTTCCTCTTGGTGAGGGACAGCACCATATTCCTGACACTGCATATGAGGAATTCAGTGCTGGGAGCCAGACACGTTGGGAGCCAGACGTGCTCAGAGCCAGGGCCGAACGGGGGCGAGAGCTGAGCCCATCTTCATGTGCTCAAAGCCTGGATCATTTTCAGAGCCAATAAACACAACTGTAGAAATTTAATTAATGCTGAAAAACCCTTTAAAGTAGAGTTTCTGGCAAGCTTACCAGCCCCACCATGCAGGCGGATAGGACGCCTGAGCAGCCTCTGCAGGGAACTGTCACAAGATAACAAATGTTTCTTTGCCCAGACGGGTGCAAGGACACCAGAGGCGATCGATGTGGCAAACTGTGCTCCTCCAGGGGAGCCCTGCACCCCAAAGAGAAAACAGATTGGCAGCGAGCTCCCGGCACACCAGTTTGGGATGCTGCGTGGTGCTGGGAGTGGCGGGGAGGCAGCTGGGAGGGCCGCCCGGGCAGGGTGCGGGGTGGCCATCAGCCGCGGGCGCTGAGCAGAGGTCACATCCATTTGCAAATTGGTCTTAAATGGTTTACAGCAAAAAGGAAAAAAAAAAAAAAGAAAAATTGACCCAAGGACAGAAGGCGCTGTGCTCCCTGGGTCAGGCTGGGGGGAGCTGACCTCGGGCTGAGCAGCCACCAGAGCAGCTGCAAACAAATCCTTTAAGGACTCTCCCGACATAAATAAACATGGAAAATAAATGATGTCCCCGGCACGCTGCCCTCGGCTGATGGGAAACAAGCTGCATTAACATCACAGTTCAATAACCTGGAAGAGCTTCAAAAGCGACCTGCTCGCCAGCCCCGGGAGCCAGGGGTGGGACAAACCCAAAGGGATCAGGGGATGTACTGAGCTGAGCGTGGGGAAGTACTTGGACGTGGGTTGTTGCGATGACGGCTTTCCTAGGAGGAAAGCAGAAAGGGAGGTATTGGAAGCACAGGGCGAAGGCGAGGGGAGGGAGCTGGTTGTCTGTGCTAAATTTTGCAGCTGTGACCTGGGAACATCGCCTGCATTTACACGAGTAGTCATACTTTCTGCAGGGGAGCACACTGAGAGTTAAGATGAGGACACATGAAACCTCCTAGGGCACTCGGTGATGTAAATTCCATCCCAAACAGCACAGAAATTGGTGCCCAGTGTGTAAAAGCTTTTTGTGGCTACAAACTTCCCTGGAGGCACCTCTGCCTTCGGGGTGTGGGCAGCTGGCACGGGAGCCACAGCCACAGCTCGGTGGAGAGCGTGGTGGGAGATGGTGCCCGGGGACCTGTGAGTGTGCAGCTGGTGCCAGAGAGAGCAGGGAGAGATGGGAGCAGCAGCGGGTGCCAGAGCTCCGTGACCATTCATTTTCCTTGCACTTTGTGTAGCTGTGGGTAGGCGTGGTGGGAATTATATGGATTTTAGTTTTCAAAGCAGAGAATTTGTCTGGCTGTTGGGTACAGATCTGTGAGAAGGAGAAGCTCCTTTTAATGGCAGAAAGCTCCTGGGGCTTTCGTGGGGTCAGTCTCCCTTGTCCCGTCCCATTGGGTGATGGCTCGTGCCTCTCACTCGCTCTGTGCCAGTGCTGGGGCATCACTACGAGCTGGGCTGTGGGCACGGCCAGGTCCCTGCGTGTTTTGTGGATGTGAAATCATTGCTGCCTTTCTCTGGTGAAGTCCTTTGGCACTGACAAATGGAATTGTGGCTTCCACCTTCTGCAAACCTCTGGCTCCCTTAGATGAGCTGGCATTTTCTCAGCCCTCCCTGAAAGCTCCTTCTGACGCAGTCATGTTTAATTCAGCACTCCCCTCACTGGAGTGACCCAACACACGAATTTGTTCATTCAGTCTTTGCCTTGGTGTCCTTGATCACACCCTATCTGGTGTTTGGATGAACCCCCGTGGTCTTTCTCTGTCCTTTTCGGCTGATCCGGAGCAAATCTATCTATGGGAACAGCCAGCCTATCCATGAGGAGGGCCAGCCTATCCATGGGAATGACCAACCTATCCATGCCATTTTTCCTAAGAGGCCTAAGCAGACTTCCCCAGAAGGACTCTTGACAGTAACACCTTAATATTAAGAACATCCAGGGATGAGTGTGCTTAAATTAATTGTTTTCTTATTCCAAAGCAATAGCAAAACAGAAGCTCTTACTTAATTGCTCAGCCCCAGGGCAGAGGCATGCTGCTGGGGCATCTCCCCACTTGGGGAGCTGCTTGCAGGCACCTGGAGGGGCTGCTCGTGTCATGGTAATGCTGGAAAGTAATTGCCGGGCTTGTTACTACTGACCTGCTAATGAGCCAGGCCCCTAGATGCAGGCGAGCTCTTCCATGTTCTCCCTGCACAGTCCTGGCTTCCTGTAGGGATGAGGGGATGCTTTGACCTTCAGATCCCGGGTGGTTTATGACCTGCTGCCTGGTGCCTTCAGAAGGAGCGCCAGGAGCAGGGCAGCTCCTCCAGCACGGCCAGCCTTGCTGGGACCGGTTCAGCTGCACCAAGCACTGGGCAGCATGCGGGGCCACGGCTGACCTCAGCGGTGCCAGCAGCAGCTCCCCCAGCTCTGCATTAAGGCAGCACCACCAGAGCCGTGACGTTCCCATAGGTGAGCAGTGAAATAGCTTAATGGTTTCTGCCACTTGACAAATGGCTCCTGACACAGCCGGGGAGGTCATCGGATTTCCCCCGGAGCCATCTGTCTTCTCTTGCCCGGTGTGTTTGTGTTTGGTGCCGATGACAGGCGGGGCAGCGTGGGGATGGTCCCAAGGGATGTGCTGCCTGCCCCGGGGTCGGGGACTGAGGAGCAGTGAGCCCGGCCCCATGCACACGCCGTGTTCAAAATCACACTGGCGTAGATGGAGCATTAGCTTTCAGAGCGCTGCCGGCGAGCGCGTCGCTGCCGATTTGCCGGCATGGGGAGGCTGATGGGAGGTGACAGCTGGGGAATGCGCACAGAGGCAGCATCCAGGTCCAACAGCAGCCCCTCGCTGCGCAGCACCAGGCTCTGCTGCTGGGCTGGGTGTGTGCACAGAGCCCTTAGTGAGAGATTGAAACCACTGTGAGCTCCAGGCGGTTTTGCATGGGAATCGGTGCTTTCGGCCTCACTCTGCACAGTTAAAGTGCAAAACAAGCAAATAAACAGAAATCTCCAAGCAACCAAACAGCGAGACCTTGAGAACAAGATTGAGTGAGATGGAAGAGTCCTGAAATGGGGTCAGTGTTTGAGCCTGGGTTTGTTGTCCCAGGGGGAGTGACCACGCAGAGGGTGCAGGATGGGTTCAGAGCCCCAGCGTGTCACTTGTGCTGTCCCTGGGCCTCGCTGCCAGGGCTGCCAGGAGCTGCTGGATCTCTTCCAAGCGGCTCACGTGCGGATGGAGGGACGGGGTCTGCCTTTCCCATCTCATCAGCTGCTGAGCTTGATTAATTCGTCTGTACGTTAAAATCTCCTGAAATTGGCCAATTTTGCTGAGGTTTAAAATAGATTTTATCCATCATCTAACATCGGTTTTGCAAATAACCGCTTGGCAGCTCCTTAAAATTTTAAAGATGGGACGTAGGCTTCGCACTGCCAAGGAGAAGACATATTTAAAAGAGATAATATGTCTTCTGTGTGAGCTCAAATGAGGAAATAGATGCTTGTGAAGCTCCTTAAAGCATGGATATGTCAAGAGCAAGAAGATCACATTTGTTTTTCATTTGTATGCAAGGTGAAGGAAGGGCAAGCTTTTATTTTTTCCTTTGCTGAACGTTTGCAATCTTCCATCGCAGAACTGGTGATAATCGCTGCAGGACGACCTGCCCGGGTCAAGGTGTCATTCTGAACCTCGAGTAGCTTTTGCTTCCAGACAAATTCCAGTGATCTGACTTTGACACCTCGGCAGTGCATCACCAGAACAAATCGTGAGCTGGAGGTGGAATGTATGGACGGCGGCCGCGAGGCAGCATCGATCTCGGCTCTGCACGGCCCTGGGAAAGGCCAGCTCCTGCTTTCCCAGCACCCAGCAGCCTTTCTCATTGATTTGCCTCTGATTTGGGTAATTGGCTTCTGCATATCAGGTCAGGAAGTGCAGTAGGAGCTTGTTCTTTTTTTTTCCTCCTTTCTTTTTGGACATTTTTTCCTAGTTTTGAACAAAGGACAGCTCTTTCAGGTGGCAGTCAGTCTGATCCACATCGATAGCTTAAAATCACTGACTCAGCACATGTGGATTCCATTCAATAATGAGTAATTTATTCACAAGCCTAAAGCTTAAGCACCTGCTTAATTCTCATTGACCTCATTGGGTGTTGGACACGACTGCTCGCTGTAGCGAGACCAAAGGAGTGACAGCAAGAGGGAAAGTTTCCACCTCGAGGCACTTCTTGCTTGACCCATGCATTTTTAATACAGCTTCACCGTGGGAATATTGCAAGGAAGGAGGGGAAGGTAAAAGCATGGCTGTGCGCATGGCTGTGCTGAGCCTCAATAGTTCTGTTGGGATGGAGATTGTGCAGGTGGACTTCTCTCTAATTTTATTTTATTAGAAGGAAAAAGGGAGGCAGCCACATGAAAAACTAAGGTATCGCGCTGCATATATTGTGTAAGTATAAAAGCTGACTAACAGTGTTAGAAAAACCTGTTTATTAAATGTGTGTGGGGAGAACTAGTGGCATCCCTGGCACAGCTGGGGCTGATGCTGTGCTGCTTCTCCCCGGGGCTCTTTGTCACGGCTCCCAGCCGAGCAGTGCAGCGCAGAGGTGGGTGGTGGTGTTGCCTTCGGGGTGCTCTGGTGCCACGTTCAGGTGTCAGCCACCGAGAGGCCTTCCCGGCCTGCTCGTTTGGAGGAGCTGATGCCTCGTGGAACGCTGAATTATTTACCAGTAGTTTTGTCGGTGGCTGGAGTTAAAATGTATGTGCGAAATAAAGGTTTTCAATAATGAAATAAGGTAACAAAAAAGACAAAGCCATTATATGCATAATTAAAGTGATGCATAACGATGTGTTCTTTATGTCGCTGCTTCAGCATCTCATCCGGCTCATTAGGCTGAGTAATCCTCTGGCGGGAGGTGCTGCGCGCTCCCGGGGCAGAGCCGCGCCGGTCCCTCGGGGACACGCTCCCGCCGGTGCCTTCTCCTCTCATTTCTGGCTTGGAGAGCGGGCGTCGTATGGGAAGGCGGAAAGACAAAGTCCTAAAACTTTTTTGTCACGTCCTTTCGTTAGCGTATGCCTGATTCAAGGTGCTTGCAGCCCTTGGAGGGCGTGCTGGGGGAATTTTATACATCCCATTACGAGCAACAGTAAATATCTCCTCCTTGTCTATTAACTAATCCACCACTTGGCACGGTGCGGAGAGCGGGCACGACTCTGCAGTGCGTGCTGCAGGAACAGCCCGGAGCAGCAGCCCTCCCTTGGGCACGCAGCATGCTGATGGCTGGGGGCCGAGGCTGAGCTTCTCCTTGCATGGATGCAGGGGAGAAATCCTGGCCCTTGCTGAGCCCTGTGGTTTTGCCCTGGTTTTGGAGGAGCTGGGACTTCACGTGCCCTTTGTCTGCTGTGTTCCTTCCCAAGTTTACCAATACAGGAAATAGGGAAGGGAGGTGGCTTTCCAAGCAGAGCCCTGAGGGTTCTGGGATCAGCACATCTTGGTGCATCTTAAAACAGCACCAGGATCATAAAACCATAGAATATCACAAGTTGGAAGGGACCCACAGGGATCATTGAGTCCAATTCTTGGTTCTACACAGGACCACCCAAAAATCAGACCATAAATGAATCACCTCAGTATCTCTTCTTCAATCATACTCATTCTGTTCACTTCTGGTCTAGCTGTGAGCCTCTCTCTGGGCAGGGATGCAGAGTGTTCAGGTCTACCTGTGCCATGGGGGCAGAGCTGTGCCCACCTGAGGAGCAGGTGCTCGGGAACGTGATGTCCAAGTGGCTGAGCAATAAATCCCACCCAATGCTGTGCCACCACTGCTGTGAATGTGCTTGGGGCTGGCTGCGCTAAGTCAGGGTTCCCAAAGAAATGCCCTTGCTGTAAGTGCTCGAGTGAGGATCTGGTAGAACAGTGCTGCAGGTGGCTGCTGGGGTAGCACAAAGCAGCAGAGGTGTGATTTTTGCCAGCGCTGCTGGCTCAGCTTGGAAAGAACAGAATTAGGTCGGAATTTTGCTGTGGTACATTTGTACCAGTGAGCAGGTCAGGTCCTGGTGCCCCAGCATATCCCATGGGAGCAGGGCTCCCTCTGCTCTGTCCCCATGTCTGTCCCTCAAAGAGCAAGTGTGCCCGGCTCCCTCCAGCCATGTGGCCGTCAGCATAGGAAGCACCGCCTCTGGATGGAAAAAATTCCTTCCTGGCAGTTGTCAGTCAGTAATCAGGAGCTGATATATGTGAACTGATTTGATTTCTTTCTATTCTCCATCATGCCATTATCTGGCTTTGCATGGCTTGAAATATTCTGATGGTCATAAAATTATCTTGGCCTTTTTAAAAGTCAATACTTGCTACTTTGTAAAACCGTGAGTCTATGGGCTGGAAAAGATTCAAGTCTTGCTAGCTTGGCTAAAAGGCATTAATTCACATAACACATACATAACAATGGCAGCCTGACTTGTGGCAAACCCTGCCTGCAAGATTTCTTCCCTTGTCTGCAAGAAAGAATTTGGACATCTTCTTTTATTGCTTGGAAACTCAGCTTGGTGGAAAGGTTGTCCAGAGCCAAGTGAGGTTTGCTTCCTTCCTACAAAGCTACAGGAGCCATGGCACCCGCTGCAATGGAGTAAATGGGACTGGTGGGGAGATGTCCCCATTCCTGCTGCTATGGGAGAGATGGAGCTGGGGGAAGCTGGATGGCTGGGGTACATCAGGGCATGAATGGTGGGAGGAGAGGGTTCACCTTACCCTTTTATGATGGACAATAGCATAAAAGCTTAAACTTCCATTAAATTCAAATTTTGTATTTTTCTTCGGTTATTTTGCCAATTAACATTAAGTCAGATTAAGAGCTAGATCACTGAAATTGTCCTTCCTTTGGAAGTTGCATCTCTTTGGGAAGGGGCTGTGTCCTACTGCTGGGTTTGCTCGGGGACAGCTGCCTGCTCAACTGGGTTAATTGCTCCCAGCAGCAGATCTGCTCACACTGAGTCTGCGTCCTTGCCACGGAGAAAAGCAAGGGATAATGT
The DNA here is from genome assembly GCF_002078875.1 of Numida meleagris. Classification (NCBI taxonomy): domain Eukaryota; kingdom Metazoa; phylum Chordata; class Aves; order Galliformes; family Numididae; genus Numida; species Numida meleagris. Next base: position 2,890,302 of record NC_034422.1, on the reverse strand, counting down.
CTGCTCTGGTGGCTGTGGCTTCCTGCAGGAAATAATGAACAAAACAGCTGGTTTGTTATCGTGGTCAGACAGGTCTCGTGGTCTAACCTGCTTAGAGCTGTCTCAATGCTCTCCCTGCTCCTTCTGCAAACTTCTTCTAGAAGGCAGATATGGGTTTGCGGAAGGTTGCAGGTAGCTGGAAAGGTCAGTCTGTCACGCTCCCTGTGTTAAAGAGGAAATAACACTTATTTAGTGGAGTTTTTATAGCTCTCCTGTGCTCACTGCAGTTTGAGCACAGCAGCGCTTTACCTCTCCCAAGCAAAGCAGGAGGAATGGAAATGAGGAGGAGTGAGGACTCACTGTGCTCTTCATTAAAGATAAGGCCATCACCCGCTCTGTGCAGCAATCCTGTTTTGTGCTCAAGGCAGATCCCGAGCCCAGCAGCCAGCAGAGCCCGAGGCTTTGCTTTATTTCCTCCAAGAACAGCCTTGTTCCACCTTCTTCAACCTTTCTGTCGGGTTTTTCTGACCTCTCTCCATCACTGTGTCCCCATGCAGCAGGGTGCAAGACCAACAGACTCACCTTGCATCTGCAGACCAACACTGGGCACTCCTCGCTCGTGGTTCAGCTGGAGGTGATTCCATCCTTGCAGTGCACAGGGCAGGAGGCAGTGGGCCTGGCAGCTGCCTTCCATACAGCTAACAAACGGGATGTGATCCATCCGGCGGCTGCTCAGCATGCGTGGGCACGCCGTGCCTGGTGGGGTGCAGATGGTCAACGTGACACCTTCAATCAAACGTGTTGGCAGAACTTGTGTCACGGAGCCCGGGCAGTCAAAATATATGGACCTTAAAAAAAGAAGAAGGGGGGAGAAAAAGAAGGGCAAAACAAAGCTGGTGTGATTAAACGTATGCAATTTAGCAGATGGGATTTCTGCTTTGCCCTGCAGGAGGGTTGTTCCAGGAATGTCTCCGCCTTTCGCATTCACAGAGGAATGCAAAAGAACTCTCTGTGTGATGACTTTGGTTGGTGTTGGGCGTTACCCATGTGGTTCTGAATGGGGCTGAAGAAGGGGCTGGGAGGTGGATTTCCCCATAAATCTCTGAGGTGCACTGGGGCCATTCACCTGCACCAGGGTCTTCTTAGTTCCATCGCAGTGTGGGGCACTGCTGGGAAAACCAGACCCCTGCATCTCAGTATCTGTCTGCCACTGCAACAGATCTAATAGGTGTGTGAAGTCTGGCTGTTTGTGTGCAGAAAGGTGAAGGATGCCTCCGGCTGTGTTGGGCTGTATCAGCGCCGTGGAGAGGCCACAGAGAATTGGGGATATTTTCCCATTAGAGTCTTTTCAAATATGTAAGTTTTATAATCTTTTCATTTCATCATTTACCGCACAGCGGGAGAGAGATGATCTCTGTGCATAAACGCGCCAATTTCCAGCCATGCTGGGAAGGGGGTGTGCAGAGACGCAGGCAAGAGGACAGGGGGAGGTGGGCTCATTTGTCACAAGCCTGGAGCATAAAATCGCAGGCACCGGCTTTAATTTGCACGTCGGCATGAGTAGGGCGGCAGCAAGAGGGGACACTGCTGTCATTGCAATCAGAGGTGATCCATGGTGTTGCACGGGGCTGGGATGGCACAGATCATTGTCACGTTGGGAGGGCTCAGCTGTGTGTCAGGGCTTTGGCTTGCCCCTCACCCCACAAAGGCTTCACAGGAGCAGTCGGGGCATCCCTGGGGAACAGCATCCCAAACTGCACGGGGCACGGCAGCGTGATTTGTCCTTCAGCACACAGCTCCCGAGTGCCCCGTCCATTCAAATAGGCGTGAGTCACAACAACAATATTTTGTACCTGTGTTCTTCAAGGGAACATTAAAAGCCACTGAAATATTATTTATTATCTGCAGCCAGAGTCTGGCTGTGCATAAAGCATCGCTCTGCAGGGTGACTGACGTGCTGCTTGGCTGCTGCCGTTGCTCGCTGCAGCACCTCGGGGCCTCCTTGCTGCTCCTGCTTGGAGCCGGGAGCAGGGGCACCTCGTTAAGGACATTGCTGCTCACGTGTGATGCTCATCGTTGTTTGCGCTCCATGCCTGGCCAAGACTGAGCCCACAGTGCCCTCTTTGGTCCTGAGCGCCCCTAAAAGCCTTTACTTAACTGAACTCTGCTTCTGGTGCTGGTAAAAGCAAGCTCCCTGTTGCAGGGTTTGGCTTGTTTGCCAAAGTCGGGTACTCTGTGATTTGAATCACTCGGAGGAGGTGTAGGAGGTGCGTGTTTGTTTCTGCTTTGCTCTGGCTGCTTTCTGCAGAACTGCTTTGGTCCAAGGTCACAATTAACACGAGTTCTCACCAAAAGCAGAGGCTCCGTAGCCACAGGGAAGTGCGCTGGGCTGGTGAGAGCAGCTTACGTTCCTCATTTCAAGTAGCTTGTTTTAATACATTTCTGTATTTTTGTCATGTTTTGCAAATTGCCCAACATTCTGTAGCGATCCGGGAGTCGTTTTCATCTCCCTGCATTCAGAGGGCAGTTTCTTACAGCCCCTCCAGCCCGTGGTTGCTCCTGGAGTACTACTGAAGAGTTGCTGTTGTTTTCACAGTAGGGCTGGTCACCCAAGGACTGCCACGCTTCTGCTTCCTTTTGATTTAATAGCCTTGCTCCTGAACAGGAGGCTCTTTTTTTTCTGTTCAGCAGTTGCCCACAGCATCAATAATTGCTCAAGACACTTGTACAGCTAATAGAAAGAGCCTGTCAACAAGGAAAGCTCATTGTAATACTGCTGTTTTAAAGAGCTTGTGGAAGCAGCAAAGCCATACAGGTAGCAAATGTGGTTTCTCCTATAGAAACAGATTCAGGGACAAGAGACATGAGTGAGCTTAATTCCCTCCCAAATGGATGCTCTATTTCACACCCCAGCAAAGCTTCTGATTTATTGATTTATTAATGTTGCAATACTTCTGTTGCTAAAAACTACATGGGAAGACACAACTAAGCCCCAGTCTGAGAGCTGCTGAGGCAAACACAGAGACAGCCTGTGCATCAGACCTAGCACACAGCACAGCGATAAGAGCTTTTGAATTCCCATTCTGCAGAGAACAACAGAATTTCTGCAATCTCACAAAAAGAAAACCAAGCCACACCGTGAGCATATTTAAACAGGCAGTCTGTGTCCTGGGGTTATCTTGAAAACCAAACCAACCAAGCAGGAGGGAAGTGGGCAGCAAAAAAAGCACTGATCGTACAGCTAGTGAACGGAGCAGGGCTGTGCGACTGGGTGGATTTATAGGGGGGAAATGTTGGTGGCTCCTGTAAATGGAGAAATAGTAAAACTGTGCTGGAAGTGCAACTCTGAGGCCTGGGATGGAGACTGGGAGTGAGAATGTGCATGGCCAAAGCAAACTGGCGTCAGTGGTCGTGCTGCAGAAAGTCAGCTCTGGAGTCCATCCTGGAGGAGACACCGTCCTGGTCAAAGATACAATAAATGGAGGGAGGGAGAGATGTGTTTTGATGTATAACAGTCTGTTCAGTTAGCGACCAGACGTGGTTTGTTTAATGACTGAAACCAAAAGAGCAGGAGCTCGTCTCGCTGAGACCAGCGGCGAATACAGATGAACGGCACCGTGCTCTCGGTGCACCGCTGACTTTCCCTACGCACTGCCAGCAAACGTGCAGTTTCGGTCCGATGAGACGGATGGGCTCGTTAAGCAGTAACAGGACCTCTAAAGTCACCCCGTGGGAGAGCCTTGCTGCGTATCTTCACTTTGCTGAAGAGCAATTTGTTCTTCTTTTAAAATAATTCATCGCCCTCTTGCTCATCTTGGTCCCAGTCCAGCTGGAGGACGGGGAGCGTTTGGGAGCTCTCTGTGCAGTCTGGCGCAATGATGTCAGCGGCCCAGCACCGATTCCTCGGGAGGTTTGGAGCGTTCATGACAAGTCCCAACAGCTGTGTGCGGAGATGATCCAAGGAGGGCCACCCAGGGCAGAGCTGCGGTCCTGGCTCACAGGGTGGAGGCTCTCAGGGGGGTGGTCCCCATGGGCAGGGGACAGCAGCTGGTCCCTACCATCTCCTGGTGTGCGGGGCAGACAAGGTGGAGGAGCACAGGGAGGAGACGAGCTCCTGCTCCCGTGGTGCATCCCCAGCAGATGTTTCCCGGGGAGCACCTTCCAGCTGGCTCTGCTCCCTGCCGGCTGCTCCCCGCTCTGCTTAGTCTTGTGCAAATCCATCCAGGAAAGCATGGACGTTCCCGTGTCCTGTGCCCAGAAATCCCTGGATTTGAAAAGTCTTGGCATGGTTTTTCCTTCAAACAGAGATTTCGGGGACGAGGCAACCTCATGCCTTGATTTATTTCCCCGCGCTGAGCAGGGAGAGCTCTCCTCTGGTTACGTGTGGATGGCAGCCAGGCACACGGGGAGGGGACTCCTCCTGGGTTCCCGAATGCTGGAAGAGCTGCAGCTGGTGACGTTTCCTTTAACTCTGCACTGGATCGAGGGTTAGGTTTGATGCAGCCTCACCCATGGGGCAGCTCTGGGCAGCCTGGTGCAGGGACAAGCTGACATCCCACCGCTCCGGCTGCGCAGGAGCAGGGCTCCCTCCACAGATGACCTGGCAGCTTAAGTGGTTTGGAGATGTTTTTGTAGCGAGAGAAAAGAATGCTAATTCGGTCATTTACCTGGCATCCCACCGCAGCTCGATGGGCTATTGTATTTTCCTCTTTTCCTTTTCAAATAACTAATTGGCCACAAGGATGTTTCACCATGACAGGCAGCATTATGCGAAACTATTTGATTTAAAAAAAAAAATCCTCTATTTCTATTCCCATTGAAACTCCTTTTTTGATGTCCCGTGGAGTTTTAATTACACAAAATTTTTCATCATTCATTGCCTTTGCATGGAAATTTTTAGGAAGTGTTGAAAAACCTCTGGTGATTGAAAAACCTCCAAAAAGCCCAGCGTCTTAAATCTTTGCAAAGGGAAACACACTTTCATATTGAAAATACAGAAGTAGCAGTATTTTTTTTTAATGTTTTGTCGGTTTTTCGTTCTCCAGAAAGAAACACAAACCAGCTCTAGTAAACACTGCTCCCCTATTCTGCCTGCCTTGTATGGATGGGAATCAATTCTTTGATCTTCAGTTCAAAGAAGTTGAAAACACGGTTTGTTTGGTCCGCAGAGAATTTATATCTTCTTCTGCAGCATCCCTTGATTACCTCTGGGTTTCTGGAACAGTGCTCAGGATGTGTCCAGCCAAAGGGACGCTGATGCTGTGTGTAGCACCGCACCGGGGGGATGCTGGCTTCCAAATCCGGATGGTCGGATCTCGTGTGTGCAGGAGGGTGGCAACACAGCCCTGCGAGCGAGCGGCTGAGTTTGCAGGCAGGACCCTGGGGCTGGCGGAGAACTGAGCTGTGCCGGAGCAGAGCTGCTCTCCTCCTGGCTCCTTAGCGACCTGGATATCCCACGTCTGATGTCACCACGCGATGCAATTTGTCTGCCGCAGATCTGGCCAAGCAGCTCGCTGTCTGCGGGAGATGGAGGTTGTGGCCTTTTGCAGTGCCGCTGTTGTTAACCTGAGGGAGCCTTTAAAGCCAGGGGAGGGACAGGGCAGCGGCAACGGCTGCATTACCTTCCACCCTGGATGCTGTGCACAGCCAATTAAAGAGCTGTTTGGATGCAACCGGCTCCTCCAGCATGAGCTGATGAAACTCTTCCCGCGGTTCAGAGGTGACAGCAACCGGAACGCTGGTTCTAATCCAAACGGCAGTTTTTCTCCTAACGAATTAATCAGCTGATTACGTGCATACAATAGCTCATTAGAGAGGTACATGTCAACCTTTGGAAGAAAATTATTGGCTTTGCGTGGCCCGGAGGCTGTTGCATCACAGGAGCACGCTCCTTGGAGTATTGCAGCGCCATATGCGATGCTCTAATTAATGGGCGCTGTTCCTTCGGTTGTTGATCTCATGAAAATTACTGTAAAATTTGAATACTCTGAACCATTGAAAACTCAGAAGGAAAACTAAAGCGGACAAAAGTCATTTGCCTTTAATCTAGCTTTCTGTGGTGGAGATTCTTTTTTTATTTTTTTAAAAGCTTCCAAACTATTTAACGGTAGGAACAGAGATAAAGCAAAATGTAATTTGGAAATTAGTTCCGGATGTTTGAGCTGTAGCTCTGTTTTGGTGATCTGGGCCATTAACTTTGGTGAGCAGCATGTTTGGCTCTTCGTCCCCCGCGTGATGCGACGCTGGCAGCATCCCATGGGCAGGGTTGCTGCATCCCACTCTTCCAAGACCCTGATTCTTTTTTGGATGAGCTTTAGAAGCATAACACAAGAGCAGAAGCGTGGAACTGGGTTGGGCAGAGTTTTTTTCTCTGTCCTGATTTTGCTGCTTATCCTGTTTATGCTCTCCTCATTATCCTGAACTCTTTTGTCTTCCTGTCAACACCAACCTATGACCCTTAAGAAGAACTCTTCGAGAAGGAAATTTGCTGATTGAGTCTTTTTTCCTTTTTTGCCTGTGGCAGTTGAACGAGCCCATCAGCTTATATAATATTAATACTTGTAAAAGCAAACTTACAGAGCTCATAAATCTTCCATAAAAGAGGGACAAAATCTACATCTATTTCAAAATGAAGCAGGTAGGTAGGTTCTAGGACAAAGGGGTATTGATAAAAAGGAAATGGAGATATGAAAGAAATGAAATTGCCATTTTAATCTGAAAATTGGCTCTGTATAAGTGATACCGAGACTTCACTGCTGCTGGAGCCAGCATTTTTCTCCAGCCCTGGAGAGCCCTTATCCCTGGATGCTTCCACAGCAGCCGTGCTGCCTGGCGTTCAGTTCAAAGTGTCTGAGGAGCTAAGAGGTCCAGAATTGCAGCAGGTCTTGTCTCCAGGGCATAAGAGGACTTCATGAGTGTTTTTCCCAAACCTGTGCTTTCTGAAAAAAAAATATATATATGTATACATATATATATATTAAAATTCTGCAGTTTCAGCTTCTGCTAACCATGGGGCACGAAGGCATGTCCCACTTAAGGCATGAAGCATGCTTTTTCCCATTATGCCACAGCAACACGGGGAACCCAAAGGAGAAAAAAGTGGTTCCACTTATTTTTAGCCAAGGACACGAGGAAATAGACATGCTGGTGCACTGTCATTGAGGCAGCTGCTTTTCAAAGGAGCAGTGTCACTTTGCAGCAGGTAGAACACTCATACAGGGCACCACCTGCCCCATAAGGAAAATGTCCCCACCTGGGATGCCACCATGGCTGTGTCTGCTGCTTGCTTGATCCCAGCTTGCTTTGGAGCTGAGATATCCCCTTGGTCTGAACCTTCTGGTGAAGCAATTTTTTCCCCCTTGAAAACATGTTGTTGCTGAAGCTGTCTCTCATGGAATTAGGTCAATTTGTTCAACTCAGCACATTTTTAAGGAGAAGTTTTTATCGTGTCAACTCAGGCAAGGGATATGTGTTAAGAATTTTAGCATTCTGCTCAAACCACTGCTTCATTAAACATTTTAAGGTAATGAGAGTTGGAAAAAAAGATCTTTTTAATGTAAAAAAAAAAAAGGCTGAAATAAGTAGCGAATATGTTGAAGTTATCTCAGTGAAAGATGTTTTCATACTTTTCATTTAAGAAAGTTCATAGTTTAGCTTTTGTCCTCATTAGAGACAAGAAAAGATGTGAGAACTTTCACAGGGCACACATAATTAGCTGGACAGTTCCTGATGGTCTTTCTCATCTCCGAGTCCAACTGCTTTTTCCCTAATGAAATGTTCTGCCCCAGCAAACGTGGGATGTGGAGGTTCAGTGCTACGGGTATCTTGCCGGGAGGTGCCAAAGCAGGGCTGGGGGCTCTGTGGCATTTGGGATGGCTTTTGTAGGCAATGCTGAGATGAGTCTTCAATTTTAGTGATAAACAGATACAGACTCTTGGCACTGATCTAACTACCATAAATCTGTGGTGTATCGACCGTGGTGGAAGTCGAGATCAATATCAGTCTTCAAGAGGTTCAATGGATCAATGTTTCTTTGATACAGATAAAGAAAATAGAGGGCAGGCACTTATGGTGCTCTCGGCACGTGGTGTTATTCTGTGCCCATCCCTCTGCCGAGGTGGAGATATCAGCAAGTAGGAAGGCAGGGAAGGATTTAGGAGGATAATTGACCAGACGTTTAAAAAGCAGTTGTAAGGAGGAGATTTATGGTATTATTTTCATCAGTTCTAGGCTGAAAAGAGGAAGAGAAAGTTCTTCATAAAAGCGTGCTGTCTCTTGAAAGATGAATTCCTATCGAATAGTGGCATTTTAACGAGGTGCTTGTGGCAGCGTGATGGCGAGAGGCTGTGCTGGCTGAATTTGTGGGCATCGCTTGGGCTTCAGCCCCCTTTGCTTCACCCGCACCCACGGGGTTGTGAGGGTGTTACTGTGGGTCAGGGTGTGGTCTACAGGCTGTGGGGACATCCCTGTGGCTTCAGTAGGAATCGAACTCCAGTCCTGGGATGTGGTAGATGTAAATTTTCTCCCATGGGCATTGGTTCACTTTGATCTCTGTGACTCTCAGCTTCCAATCAACTGTCTCCAATTTTAGGGCTGTCTCCAGTTTTAGGGCTTCATGGTTAAGCTTGTTTCCAACCAAAACCTGCTGAAGTTCAAGGGGAAGCTCTTTAATCCCAGCCCCTAAGCTGCCCTGAGGGGACTTCAGTGCCAGCTCATGAGTGGTGGCAGCCCTGTCCTGTTCCCTCAGGGATGCTCTCATCCCCGCTCCTTGCTCATCCCAGCAGCAGGTCTCCCCTGAGCGCTGCCAGTGAATAAAAGGCAACAGGATGACCCCGTGGGGCTGCTGCCACTTCTGGGGATGTGTTGCTGACAGATGGGAAAATGAGATGTCAGCACTGGAATGCATGAAGGTCACCAGGTCCCACTACTTAAGCAATGTATACAGATCCATCATGACATCTTCATTTGTTAGCAGGAACCATGCTGTTCAATAGGGAAGCCAGCTGTAAATGTATAAATGGGAATGGCATTTCCAAGCAGAATGGGCAGGACTTCCAACACTTCCCTCTCTACGTACGTGTTTCTTTCCTTCCCCTTTCTCATTCTCCTTCCCTTGTGTCCTTGTGTCACAGGACTGGCTGACGAAATTTGGGTATCTGCCTCCTCCGGATCCCGTCACAGGACAGCTGCAGACGCAGGAGGAGCTGACCAAAGCCATCACTGCCATGCAGCGCTTCGGGGGGCTGGAGGCGACGGGGGTCCTCGGTCAGTGGGTGGCACAGTGGTGGGTGGACAGGGGATGGAGGAGGGGCGGGGAGCAGCCATGATGCAGAGCAGCACTGTCCCCAGGATCCAACACGTGGCTGACAGACGGCCCTGTTTGCAGCTGAAGAGTAATTACATGGCTCAGGTGCTTTGTTGCCTTGTGCTTTCAGCAACCTGAGGCAAGCAATTATTTCACCAGACCCACACACCCTTGGGGTTACTGTCGTGCTTAAAATAGCCTAAAATAGCTCTTGATGTGCTCAAAAAGAAAAGAGACAGAGAAAATAAGGCTGATAGGTTGTTCTGTTCAAAGCTTTAATTGCAACCTCAATTTGAATGGAACAAAAATTCCGATTGAACTTCTGAATCTGAGTAGGGAGCAATTTGGTTTCCCCACCAGCAAAGCGCAGCGCAGGGGAGGACGATGGCTCAACCACCATTGGGGGTGACCACATCTGCGTGGGACAGAGCAGCCCAGAGCCTGGTGGCAGCGCTGGGAGCTGCCCAGCGTGGTGGGGCCACCCGCTCAATGCCCTTATTGAGGACAGCAGAAAGCCAGCTTTATCCCAGTGGTGAATGGTTCCCTGTTTGCCCTGGGGCTGCCGTTGTCCCTGCGCATTGGCGCCCGGACGTGGCCATGACCTCCCGCTGCCAACTGCGCTGCCGCCGTTCAAGGAGACAATTAGTGAGCAGATGCGCAGCCCTTGGAGCAGCCGGTGCCACTTGAGCAGCTGCTGCTCACGTCCCCATCACAGCAGCACTGAGACTTTCCCCTCTGCTCCTAATTAAGCGCGTGCAATTATTTCTCCTCCGCCCTCTTGCAGGCTGCAGGAGGCCCAGGAGCAGGGCCATGCTTTCTGTTGCATCTGTGTTTGTTGCATGGGAAGGGGAGCTGGAGGCAGGACTCGCGGGTGGGCTGGGGTTATGGCCCCAGTCACTGCCACCAGCCGGTGGAGGTGGCTGCTGTGGCATTTCTCACCCATTACACCCATCTTTTCCTTTTTCTCCACCACTAGACGAGGCCACACTGGAGCTGATGAAGACCCCTCGCTGCTCCCTGCCCGACATGGCTGGCCCAGCAGCCAGGAGGAAGCGGCACACGCAGGCTGTGACCAAGTGGAACAAGAGGAACCTGTCCTGGAGGTAAGAGCTCCCACCACTGGCCACAGGACCGTGGATGTGCGTGGCCACGGGCCAGCTAATGTTTTGCTGCATTGCAGTGTAATTTCTCAGGAGTTCACTGGGGCTTTGCACCCTCTCAAGCATCTGTCACAGATTTGTCTTGGCACAAATAGATCTTTTTCTCTTGGTCTAATCACCTGAGTCCAAGCATTGGGGGCATTTTTTGGGTAATGGAGGCATCTGGTCCCTTTCTTCTAGTCCTTGCCACAGGATATTTCCCCTAAAGCCACGGAGCAATGTGTGTGTTTGCTGACCCACAAAACGCAAAGGCTCAGGTCTGACTCCAGAGCCAGGCTGCAGGTGAGGGTCTGGAAATGAATAACTCTTTATCCCTGTCCCACCGAGACCTGTGCTCTTTGGGACTCGTGTTTCCTCCCTTGAAACCTGTGTGTGGCTGTGAGTTCTCTCCCAAGTAATCACCACTGGAGAAAGCTGGATGCCTTGAGGTCCTGCAAACCCACGTGCATGGCATGGCGAGGCCTCCTTACTAATAATAACCTTCCCTTTGATCCCAGAGTAGTGCCTGGAGCGAGTCCACCTCCCAGCACAGTGACAAATCCCAGCTTGGCGGTCACTGCTGACAAATGTGGCCATCCCAGGGGTTGGGCTCTTCTGGTGGGCACAGCCCCAGGAAACCCCCAGCCCTGCTGTGGAACTGCTGCACACATTGCCATAAAAAAAGCCCTTAGGTTTGAGATGATGTTATACGTCTGGTATAAAAATTCCATCTCCTGACAAACTTATTTCTGCTTTTTTTTTCCCTTTTATCTTTCCCAGGATCTTGGCTCTTGATCAAGAAAGAGCTGTATTTTATGGCTGAGGGCTGCATAAGCCAAGAGAAGGCTATAGCAGTAGAGAAACTCCAGTGTGGTATTTACACCCAACACTTGAGATTAAAATAGCTGTTTTGAAACTGCCATGAAAATCTGCCAATAGAGACATAAAGTTTTACGTGCTTACCTTTTACATATTGACTGAAGTTTTAAAAAAAGAAAAAAAAAATCAAGCAAACCCAAACTCTATTACGCCACGCATTTAAAAGGTGAAAAAGAAAACCTGAAGAGCCGGGGGGTGGGGATAAACGTTCCAGCAAAGCTGCACTGAAGGATGCTCCCAGGACAGGCACACACTGCGGTGCAGAAGGCACTGCCCTGCACACAGAGTCTTACAGGAGTGCAGGTTGCTCAGTTTTCTTCTTTTCACCCCTGAGCACAGGCAGGTGATGCCTGTGATGTGCCTCACGTCACACTGGGGCGTCATGGGCAACACCAGCTCCGCGCCACAGCTGTGGCCCCATCAGTTGTCCCCTCCTCTCCCCTCAGAAAAATCAATGCGGGTTTATCAGGCAATCCATGGCCTGCGGTGCTCGGTAGTGATCAGCATTTATTTTAGTTCTCTGTAGTATCAGGGCTGCACAACATGAAGGAGTGCTTTCATTAACCAGCAATTGATTTCTCGTACATCACTAATACTCTTTCGCTTTTGCCTTTCTGAGGATAAAACCCAAAGAGGAACTCGGAAATCAAAATGACCGCTGCGGTTGGCTCCCCGCAGCAGCCGGCTGGAGCAGCCCTCTCTGACCTCTGCTTATTCACCCGCTTGGACCCAAATCACTTTGGGATGGGATGGAGGAAGAAGGGCACCCAGGGAACAAGGACGGGCAGCAGCTCTGACCATCCCCAGCCAGAACCTGCAGCCCCAGCAGGGAAGGGGCTGGTGCTCCGACGGAGCTGGTGCTCTGGATCACCCACCCCCACACTGGGGCCTTTCTGGTGGCTTGTGGGCTGTCTGGAGGAAAGAGGTTTCTCTCCAATTGCTCAAATTGGGCTTTTACCCAAGATTGGTGCTCTTTAAGGGGAGTCTCAGCGGGGTTAACATCCAAGAAGAAGGAGTGCTGCTCTCCACTGGGTACCTAAGCACCATTTACTGCAAATAATAATAATAATCAAGGTGGGAGGGAGCTTCTTTATCCCTGTGTGCATCTGCATTGTGCTGGAAATGTGCCTCCTGTTCAGTGGAACTGGGTAACGTAATGCCAACAAACATCCTGTCGGTATAATAGTTTTCTCCTAATCTCATTGCAAGCAATTAGCAGAGCTCCTGCAATCAAATCAGATGCTGAATTGAAAACCCTGATGGGATTCTCTTGAAAAATAACAGTGGTAATGAATAAAGGATGTGGGGTGTTCATTTACACCTGTGGCATGCTAATAAAAATGGGTCAGCTCAGAGGTACAGGACCTTTCATAAGAAGCAGAGCAAGTGTTGATCCTGTTTCTGCTTTAATCTAATGTTTCTGGAGTCAGAGATTGGAATGAATATTAATGTTTGTCTATTTAGACAGGGCTTTCCATCCACTGTCCTATTAGCAGGGAGATCAGGTTTTTTGTCCTTATTCTACAGCTGCAGAAGGTTGAGCAGTGCTTGAGGAGGAAAGATCAGATAATGATGGAAAACCTGAGTCCTGGGCACTCTGATTTTGGAGGGGATGGTTTAATTCCTGCAATAAGCAGAGTGTGCTTTGTGCATGTAATTACTTGTTCATTGGATATAAAGGCAACAAAGGCTTTGCTTAAGTCCAGAGAACTCTTTCAGAAGATGAAGATACTCAGTTAAGGAATGTCTGGAAATGGGGTAACCCTTTTTGTATTGTGGAGGTTCACAATGACACTTTTAATCACAGCAATACCAATTGTGTTCTGCAGAATTAGGGGGAACTTGTTCTCCACTCGGTCATAGATAGTCTCTTCTATACATAAAGAGTTGCCTGAAAAGTGTCTTTTCTTATCTACCACCATGCTGTCTGCATTCTGTATGTCTTTTGTTTGAGGTCCTGTGATTATGTGATGCCACACGCATGCAAACAAATTTACTTTGCTACTGAAGTTCTCTCTTCGCATTGAGACAGCAGAGGCATAGCTCTGATCAGTTTTTGCTCTTTTTTTTGCAACTTTGGCCAGGCTGAGAGGTGGTACCCACCTTGGGCTGCGGCTACGTGGGCATGGGATTTGAAGGAGACGTGTGAAAGCAGGAGCAGCCAACCTCAGCCAATGAGTCGTTCCTATTCCCCTTCACTTCAGTGCCTTCTAATACCCAAATCACTATTCTCAGGAAGAGCTGAGTGCCATGACATCCCTTTCTGACACCTGTAATTACCTCTAGAGGTTTAGTTCAGGTCATTGCTGCACTCTGGGGCCGGGGAGTGGTCTCGTACTGAGCAATGTTCTCCCAGCTATATTATGCAGGAGGGCAGTGAGGTGATCATAATTGTTGCTTCAGCTTTTAAAATCTGTCAGGCCATGAATATTGCATGAACACTTTGGTTGGTGTGCTGATACACAAGAAATAAAGTGTCCATTATTACTGGGCTAGAGCTGGCCAGAAATTTTCAAGCAGAATTGGTTTTCGTCAATAATTACTCGGTCAACAGTAAGTTTTCCTGAAATGTGCTAATTTTTGTCCAAATTGTCAATGAAAGATTATCCAGACACACTCTTTCTGAAGCCAACACGCCTCACTGCATCTTTGTCTTTTCACCCTCTGTATTAAATCAGCAATATTAGGAATTCTTTTTCCAGGTTTGATTATGCAGGAAACGCTGGCTTTTGTCATTCCAGCTCAGAACAAAAGGGAGGTTTGAATTGCTCTGCTGCAGGACAAATGCCAGCACACTGCTGCTCCCACCTGGTTCTCTTCCAGGGCAAGGCAAAGCTGGAACCAAATGAGGATGTGCTGGTGAGTGCAGTGGTGCAGTAAGCCTCAGCTAATTAGCAACTTTTCCACCAAGAAGCAAGGCAAGAGCTTCTCAAGCACAGTGCTCCACCAGTCTGTCTCCTGCAGGCGAGAAGTTGGAGGAGATTTGAATGAGATTTACATAAAATGTATTCTCTCTTCCTCCTTGTTATGGATTGTAGTCTCAGAGACTGCTGGCAACATACTGGTTTCAGATCGTGCTTTATACCTCCAGCAGATATACTGGGAAATAAATGGGGGCTGCAAACCTGTACTGGGTTTCCTTGTGCATGCTCTTCCTGGTGGTCCTTGGAGAAGCTTGTTTGTGCCCCTCTCCTACCCTCTTTGTTGCCCTCTTTCTTCCAGAGTTCGCACCTTCCCCAAAGAGTCCCACCTGGGCCACGACACGGTTCGCGCCCTGATGTACTATGCCCTGAAGGTCTGGAGCGACATCACCCCGCTCAACTTCCACGAAGTGGCAGGCAACAACGCCGACATCCAGATAGACTTCTCCAAGGCTGATCACAACGACGGCTATCCCTTCGATGGGCCTGGGGGCACAGTGGCACACGCTTTCTTCCCTGGAGACCATCACACAGCAGGGGACACTCATTTTGACGATGATGAATACTGGACCTTTCGGTCATCAGGTTGGTTGGGCTGAGAGCGCTGCAGCCAAGAGCGGAGTCCACTTTGCAGACAGACAGGGTGGAGGCAAGCACTGAGGCCCACTACTTGATTAGTGTGTGTTTTATTGGAGATTGAGTGGTGCTCATTTTGCGCCTGCTGGTTGCAACCATCTGTTGAGCACTCAGGTGGAGGAGTAGGTTCAGTGCCCCCAAGGGACAGGGTGGTGAACCTGATGGTGAGAAGGCTGCCCTCTGTTTTGAAGGTCTTGGAGCTATCCAGCCTTCATCTTTCATTCAGTTTATTCTCCCCAGTGATTCAAAAATAACAGCTTGGTAGATGATATAAAAATATCCCGCAAGGTTGTCAGTTTGGCATTAAAATGTCAGAAAGCATATGTCTTGTTCTCACCCAGTGCAGAGGAAAACAGCGCAGGTTATAAGCACCCTAGCTGTTTACAGGCACTGTAAATAATAGTCATCAAGGAAAAAGCAGGATTCAGCAAAAATATCCCCCAGCATCCCAGGCCCTGCGGGGACAGCAAAGAACAGCACAGGATTCAGGATCAGTGATTTGGAATGTTGGGCTCCCCTGAGATTTGCGGAGACATCAGCTTCCCAGACGTTTCATTACAACACTTGCAGTCATGAACTTTCTAAGAACCATACTTAAAGCTCCACAGGGCATTGCTGTGCAGGGAGGACCAGCAATTGCACATATGCTTGACCCAGCCCGTCTGGAGTCAGGTAGTGGTGATGCACCAACTTGGGTTGGCCCCACAGGGCTCCTGGGAGTGGTTCTTAGTTTTGGCAGTGATGATGTAGGTTTGGAAGTGGACGTTAAGCGCTGTTGAGATCTGACCCAAGCATCTGAAGCTCTAGAGTGGGCCTTTTGTTAGAAGGATGGATCTGTGTGTGGGTGCAATGTGACGCACTATGAGTTGGATGGTAAATGAGGACATCTGGGGAAAGAGAACAGAGAGAGAGAGAGAGCTCAAACTGAGAAAAAAAGTCACCAGGGAGGTGTCATTGTTAAATAAACTGTCCCTGACGTCCAGGGCTGAGCGTTCACACTGTGAGCTGATGTCTGGCTTTCCATTTCCTATGACACATTTCAGCTTCCCTTTTCCCAACAGGAGAAACTTTTCTTCTTCACGCTTCACCTATTCCAAAACTTTGTTTTCCAGTTTATCCAACATAAAATGAGTTCAATTTCAATTATGTATTTCCAGATGCTCATGGGATGGACCTATTTGCTGTTGCCGTCCACGAGTTTGGCCATGCCATTGGCTTGACACACATATCAGCCATAGAGTCTATCATGAGGCCCTACTACCAAGGTCCAGTGGGGGACCCTCTGAAATATGACCTGCCTTATGAGGATAAAGTCCGAATCTGGCAGCTGTATGGTAAGCCCTTGTCCCTTGCCCAGCCATGGCCTGTTTCTGCCCCAGGGCACAGTGGAAGAGCTGTGTTTTGGGGTGAGTGGAGGATGTGTGTCCCTCTACTGCTTCTTTGTCTTTACACACAGGAGTCAGGGAATCTGTGTCCCCCACAGCCAAGCCTGAAGGGAGCAAAACTGAGGACCATCCTCTCCTTCCAGAGCTGCCTGAGAACCGCTCCACCATCCCGTAAGTCGAGTTCATTTCTTTCCAGCTGTCGCTGATGTTCCTGTGAAGGACATGTAATAGTAAAGCCCCACTAGTCATCAGGATCTTGTCTGTGGTATTCTCCTCTGGACCTCTGGATTTTTTTAAGCAGAGTGTGGAGGCTGGCCAGCCAGCCTACAGCTGAAGTGGTTAAGAGCAGCAACAAACGGTGATTGCTGTTACTCCTTCAGTTAATTCTTGTAATTCAAGGCATGCCTAGAAATTCTGCATTATCTCGGAACACTTTGCATTTCCCTAAGACTTGAAATTTTACTTACATTAATGGAAATTTGTCCGCATCACCCTTAGGTGAACTCACCCTTGCTGAAATGTTAATTGGACTTCTTCAGCAGTATCCTGATTTGTGTCTGCATCACTTACCTAAATCCTTCCACAGTGAGCAACTCCCTAATGTACCTGTGGGGGTGAATATTGAAGCAAGTGGTCCAATAGCCTGACTCCAGTGCAGGTTTGAGTTGGCAAGGGACTGCTAACACTGAGAGTGTCATTAAGCAGCCAGCGTGCCCTCATTAAGGGAAGCTCCAGATCTAGTTCATTAATAGGCGTTGGAGTTACCAAACTATATTACTAGCAGAGCAGCAGGACAGTTAAGAGGGGAAGGGACACTGAACGAAAGGCATGAGTTCATGGTCACACTCGTGCTGGCTGGGTACTGGGAGTGCCCAAGGGAGAGCAGCGGGGATGGAGCCAGTCACCTTCACCCCCTGATCTGCCCATCTAGGGTGCGACCCTGAGGAGGTCACTCCATGCCCCTGTGCCCCAATTCCCCTCCTGCACAGCAGTGAGAGTATCAACAGTGAAATATCCCACAGTAACAGGGACGTGGTAGAATCTAATCTTGAGGAAACATTCCTGTGCAGTTACTTCCTCCCATCTCAGCATCTTCTTCACCCCTCCTGGTCCCTCTTGATGTGGTGCCTGTGGCACTGTGCTCCCCACTGCTGCAGGAGCTGTGCTCTCATGGCAGCAGCTGGAGGAATTGGGAACATGTTCACAGCAACCTCCTCCTCCTGCCCCACGCGTGACTGTGAGGGTGAATGGAGTTCACTGCCACATCTGTCACTTTGTGCCTAAGCTGGTGCTAGCAGCACAGATCTTCTACCAGCAAATTAGATTTATGCCTCCCTGTCAACCACAGCAGCTCTTCTCTGCATGTTCCAGCATCCTCTTCTTGTTCTCTATCAATCATCATTCCTCACATGGGCTCTGTAGCTTTTAGGTCCTTCATACTCTGTGCCTTTCCCACCCACCTTGTTAAAAGCAGCTCAGCATGTAAGCCTGCCACTTGCCAGGTGGCTTTCCCCATATATCATGTGGCATCTTCTCACCCCTGCGTCCTTCTGTTTGGTCTCTGCTGCTTTCTGCTATGTGGCTCTGAGTTTCCGAGCTCAGCCTCACAGCAATAACATCCTGAGCTGCTGCAGTGACGTGCTGCTTGGCTCCTACCCTTCATGGGTCCTGCCTGGGGACAGCTGGTGCTGTGCCAAGGAGTGGGACCACCTCTGCCCCCACCAGTTTTGTAGAGCTGGTGGATAGAAGAGTGCATCCCTGCACCAGCTCACCAGCGGTCCAGGGAATGCACGTTCCACAAAGCCATCTGCAGGCTGATGAGCGCCCAAGTTTACCTTGGAAATCCTCATGCACATGGATGGTAGGGGACATCCAGGACGGGGATGTGGGGCACAGCCCCTGCTCACCCACTTGGCTGTCTCTGTGCAGGCTGCGGCGGGACGTGCCCAACAGATGCAACACTCACTTTGACGCAGTGGCCCAGATCAGGGGAGAAGCTTTCTTCTTCAAAGGTAAGTGACTGCCCCAGCATGCCTGTGGCCCTGTGGTGACATTCACGTGACATTGCAGAGGTGGTATTGGAAAGTCCAGGGCGTGCAATCAGGATAAGCTGGCTCTGAGTTTGCAGGCTGTAGAGTGCTGTGGGTCCTGCAGGACCTGCAGACCCAGGAAGATGGCTCACATGCTGCTGAATCCTTTCGGCTCAAATAAAAGCTCTGAGACCCTTAATCAGCCTGCCACAGCCAAGGATGGCTGATGAGCACATTTCAATGTCTGCGCAAATCTCACCTCTTGGCAGAAGGAAACTGCCCGCTTTGCACCATCTCAGCACGATGTGCACCATCAGGTCCAAAACATGGGTCAAACCAAGGATGCCAGAGCAACAAGAACTCTCTTGCTTTTCTCTTGGATGCCTTCAGTTTTCCTTTCCTCCCACACTTCGTCTTCCTTTCTGCCACTTGCTGTGCATCACTCAAAGACAACACGCGTACAATTACAGAGCCATCTGGTTCCGTGTTAGCAAACACTTGCTAGCAGTGTGTCCCCGGGGTTCCCGGCTGTCGACAAGGATCCCATCGGTGCCTCCTCAGCTGCTCAGAGCCTATCTGTGCTGGCCTTCATGGACTTTTTTCTCATCTTGATGGAAAAGTGCCCAGTGGGCAGTGCATTCCATTCCCAGCCACTGCTTGGTGACCCCAAAGCCACCCAGCGGGGATGCAGAAGCATCTTCCTGGGGATGGGGAGCAGTGCCCAGCTGAGTGTAACCCTGAAGAGCTCCAGAGAACTTGGTATTGTCTGAGGGAGCACAAAACAGAGGCTGTTCCTCTGCAGTATTTGTACAGAAGACGGCTCCAAACAGCCATGGAGAAGACAGGAAAATGAGAGACAAGAACTTGCATGCAGGATAAATGGATATCTGTCTTGCAGAAGGGATTAAAAAAAAAAAAAAGAAAAAGAAAACTAAAGAGAAATCCATCTTGGCATCTATTTTTGGATATATTTATTGCGAGCCAAAATGCAAATTGGAAGAGCAGAGGGTCAGCATGTGCCAGCTGCACACTGGCCCCGGAGAGAGCAGCCAAGGGCTCAGCCTGCAGTCAGCACCCGGCAGCGCAGCAGGGAGCGGGGACATCACCTCCTGGGCAGGACTGTGAGGAGCCCTTCTGCCGATGGACATCATGTTCTGAGCTGGCACAGCTGGTTCCCTGGCTGGAGAGAAGCATCGCTGAGTGCCATGAGATGCAGCAACCCAAACTCCCCGGGACTCACCCTACTGAAGGCAGTGGTGTGTTCCCCACACTGCTGCAATGCCGTTTGCTTTGATTTCAGCGCCTCACTGCAAATTCCTGAAGTTTTGGAACAACTTTGTCCTGTGCGTGTGTTTGCAGGCAGCTATCTTGCCAGAGGCATCTGAAGTACTGAGAGCGTGGTACGCAGCTGGAATCAAAATCACCTCGTATTAAAGAAAGCAATTGCCTCAGCCCATCATCCATGTAAAACGAGACACTCGGGATGGCAGGAGTTAGCACTTGGCTTTAATCCTACTCAGTTTGCCAGCTTGGAGGGTGGTTTTAAATCAAGCTCTTTAAACAAACATGGGGTTTGGGAGTTTCTCCTTTATTGTATTTCTGCATGCGGATGGCAGCCGTTCCCCCGTGCCTGGCTTTGGCTGATACTGTCCAAGCAACTGCAGCACTTGGGTTAGCAGGCTTGGCTGTGACAAGGCACGAGCAGGGGCCATTGTATTAAGAATTCATTGCTAGCTGAGTCGCTACCTTTCTTGTCTTCTTTTCCTGATAGTTTTCAACAAAAATAGCCAGGAGCCCAGAGCATGGCAGCCCCTGAGTGTCAATGTGCATCTTGCTGCCTGCAGCTGCACCCTGCTGAGCCCGCTGCTGGGACAGGGTGAAAAAGTCAAAAGCACTTGGGCTTTCCTGTGTTGTGCCAATGAGCACACAGCTCTCAGAAGCTCAGACGTGTACCTACCAGAGAAGGAATTATGTTGAGATGGATTTCTTTTTTTTTTTTAAGTGAAAATCTGTCTTTGTCTAGCATCTCTCTAATTAGAGATGCAGAGATCATCTTTATTTAATTACAAGCGTTTCCATAGATGTACAATGGCCACCAAATTTGAATACTCTTCTTTTTAACGTTCTTAAAAAGAATCTATAATTATGGCAATTCCTACCACGTCTGAATGTATTATTCGTTTGTAGGTCTCGGTCAGATAGAGCAAATATGCAAACTGGAGCAGAAGAACAAGAATATGATATAAATCCTTATAATTATAATAAAAACCCCTCTCTGCAGATGTTTAAGTGTTAGAGTTTTGCCTCCTGCATTATTAGGCTGGGATCCAATTTCCATAACATTTTGAAAGACAGTGTCACAATCTGCCAGCTCCAGAGAAAGCGCTGAATGCGCTGAATACCAATCTGAAGGCGCATCTCTGGATTCTGTTGCTCGTTTCCCTTGGGAACCTATGCAAGAGCAGATGTAAATAGCACACAGTGATTTCTAATGGGCAATAACAAACATGGGATGAAGTTGAGGGTTCGCTCTCAGACATTTTGCTCCAATCGGGATCTCGGTGTGTGGAACACTCCGGGGAGAAAGCACCATCAGCACCCTGGGGAAAGCCAGGCTGAGTCCCAGGCAGCACAGTGCCCGGGGGGTTGTTTTGATCCCCCAGAAAGGGGCTTTCTTCTAAGAGCTGCCAGGAACAGAAAGTACCAGCAGCTGCTGTTGGAAAGCCTGCATCTCCCACCTTGCACGCTTCGCTTCTCTCTGCCGATGCATGGCGTGGTGCCGGCCTGTCCTGCACAGCGGTGGGCACTGGGGTGGGTCAGTAATGCCCTCTGTCCCTCCAGGCAAGTACTTCTGGAGACTGACCCGCAATAAGCACTTGGTCTCCCTCCAGCCGGCCCAGATCCACCGGTTCTGGCGGGGCTTGCCCCTCAACCTGGACAGCGTGGACGCCGTCTATGAGAGGACCAGCGACCACAAGATTGTGTTCTTCAAAGGTGAGAGCAAGCGACGGCGTGTGCCCCCAGTACGCAGCCCCGCAGCATGGCTCTGCTCCTGCAGAGACTCCAGGGCCCACCTTCTCCCAGTGCCCACCTCCTCCCAGCACAGGTCCAGGTGTTGCCCACACCAGGGGCAGGAGGCACCAGGGGAAGGCAGGCGGAGAGTCCTGCAGGACATGGGGGAGATTGCACTCCAGCCAAACGTAATGGAAACCTGTGCTTTTTGAGGGCAAAATAGAAGGATAAAACACCCCCCTGCACACACTTCACAGAGCCTGGGGTTTCTTCTTGCCTTTTGTCTTTTTAAAAAGAAGTCACAGAGGGAACAAGAATGAGAACCTAAAGAGCTTGATTTTGCTAATTGTGTCTCTGCTACTTTATTTTTTCTTACCATAAATGATATAATCCTCTCTTTTTTTTAAAAAAAAAAGAGCTCTCCAGTTTCTCCTGCAGGAGCTGGAGGAGAGAGATTAGCTCTCAGGTCCTAAACCAACATCCTTTGAGCATCCCAAGTGTGCCACGGCGATGGCTGAAGCTGCGTGGTGCCACTGCCCCAACACGTCCCCTCCTGTGCCACCTCAGAGCCCTGCGGGCAGGCAGCAGCCGTGGAGTCGGTGGTGCTGGAAATTGCATTTTGTCAGCTGCTGGGCTGCGAGCAGGGGTGAATTACTGATTTCAGAAGTGCTGAATCACCAGAGCCAGGCTGTAGGCACAGGGCTCAGTAGCAGATCTCACATCACCTTGGTGTTCAGGGAGGCATTTCCCTGGGGGCCTCTGGGACCCCATCGCACCCCTCAGCGGGGCCATGCCTTCCCCTCATTGCCTGCTGGATCCGGGCTGCAGCAGCCGTCCCCCTGCCTTCCCCCTGCCCTCCCATGCAGCCTCCGGTGCTGCTCCTCGTCCTGCCCGCTATGATGGAACGAGAGGTTTACTCTCCAGCCATAAAACACTGCCTCATTCTGACTCTCCGGCATCGTTTCATCGATCCCTGGATACAAACCAAAGCACACAAATTACCCCGGCTTTCGAGTCTCTGCTGCTGATATGAGGGCCTATGTTTAAGTGCTTCTTCACGTTCTCTAGAAAATGAAGTGAAAAGCCTGGCCTTTAAAGCAGGCTGGGCGTCTCCCAGCGTGCTACAGATGCATCAGGTCCCCAGAGACCTTGTGCTGGCAGAGTGCCTATCCCCACGGCAGGACACAGAGTGGGAGAGGAGGGATGTGGGCCCGTTCTGTGACCGCGGGGACCCCCAGCTGAGCAGCCCGGCACCAGCCCAGCAGCTGTCCCAGGGGGTTGCTCCCCTCCGACCCCATCCTCTGGTGCCAAGAGCCTGGTGGAGAGTTGTCATGGCAATATGTAACAAAGTGCTGGCTCATTGTGGGGAAGGCCGGCCCGTGCTGCGAAACTGATGTGATCGTTCTCCACGCTTCTTTCCTCAGGGGACAGGTACTGGGTGTTCAAGGACAACAATGTGGAGGAAGGATACCCGCGGCCCATCTCGGACTTCGGGCTGCCGCCGGGAGGGATCGACGCCGCTTTCTCCTGGGCCCACAATGACAAGACTTATTTCTTTAAGGACAACCTCTGCTGGCGCTACGATGACCATGAGCGGAGGATGGACGCTGGGTACCCCTCGGAGACCATTCCATGGAAGGGAATACCGAGCCCTTTAGATGATGCTATGAGGTGGTCAGATGGTGAGTCCGTGGGCTGGGTCCAAAAAGTGAGAAAAAAAGCAATGCTTTGGGGTACAGCCCCGCGTGCGGAGTAGCAGCCATGTCCCAGGTGGGCTGGCACTTCCCCCATCCAAAAGCTGCAGTAAGGGAGGCAGGCTCCAAGCCACAACTCCTTCTGCTCCCTGAGCAACACTGTCATTTCAGGCAGGGAGCAAAAGCACCACATAATTGGGTGCCACATAATTGGGTTTCATTAGCAGAACACAGTTGATGTTGTTTTGTGGTGACTTGTCTCCTGATACCTGCTGGTTTGCGCTTCATTGAGTGTGTTGTTGGATTTTGAGCTAGATACATGAAAACATGGGCAAAAAAAAGGTATTGGTAAAGGAAACATCCTCCCCACGTTTAGGACTTGTTTTTTGGGGATGAGTTTCTCGGTGGCTTCTTCCTGCTGCAAAGATCACAATGTGCTCATCATGAGAGGTGTCGCAAAGCAGCCATTTGCTCATGATGACGTGGTACTTGCAGGATGTATTTACTCATGACCTAGCAGTGCAGCAGCTGTCACTAAAACAGGCATGGGGAGGGCTATTTCCAAGTCTCTAACACTTGTGGAAAGCAGCAGTACTGCAGCTCTCTGGGGTGGGAGCACTGCTTTGCTGCTCCTGGTTGATTGCCCATCCCCACTCATTTTACCTCTACATTTTGGTCTCTTTTCCCAGGTGCGAGCTACTTCTTCAGGGGCAAGGAGTACTGGCGAGTGCTGGACAGCGAGCTGGAGGCCGAACCTGGCTACCCCCAGTCCATTGCCAGGGACTGGCTGGTGTGCAGCGACATGCAGGCGGACGCCCCGGAGGCAGCGGGCAGCAGCAGGATTGGGGCACGCTCCAAGCCCGGGCAGCACGACCAGAGCCGCTCAGAGAACAGCTACGAGGTCTGCTCCTGCACCTCGGCCTCCGAGCCGCTGCGGGCCTGCCCCGTGCTCAGACTGCCAGCCGGCCTCACGCTGCTGGGGGCTGCAGCGCTGCTGTGCGTGGCCCTATGACACCTCACCCTGCGGAGACAACAATGGTGCTCCAGGACTGCGGGTGGATGCGATCCCATGCCGCTGAGTGTTGCAAGCAGAAAAACATTCCTAGGAACATGCTGGTGAAGGTTTTGAATTCTCCATGAGAAGTGAACAGTGGCTATTTTTTTGTTTTGGTTTGTTTGTTTGTTTTTTTTTCTTTTTAATTTTAGTTAAAGGTCTAATAACAGATTTTGAGTTCTGCACCTTCTTATTCCCCCAGCCAGCTGAAGTTGAGAGCAGCCTAATGTTGCATTTAGAACTGTTCCATAGAGATGTGTAGCTTTGGATGCCGAACACTGCAGAGGAGGGAGGGAAGCGCTGCTGTGGTCGAATGGGGACAATGGTGGTGGCAGGACAGCAGCAGGGCGGGTTGTGCTGCCACGACGTACGCATCCCATTGGATGTACTGGGTGGAAAGAAACTGACACCACGAGGATTAACTGCAAGGTGATTGTTTCATTGTCCAGTCCGCCATGGTAACTGATGTCTGGGTAACCTGTGTCCATTCTACAGGTCAGAAACAGCTTTGCCTTTCAGAAGGCAATGCAGCT
Source organism: Numida meleagris (assembly GCF_002078875.1). NCBI lineage: Eukaryota > Metazoa > Chordata > Aves > Galliformes > Numididae > Numida > Numida meleagris. The sequence goes on along the minus strand of NC_034422.1, from coordinate 2,865,736 downwards.
TATCTTTGTATCCAAGTCTTTTGAGTTTAACAATTTCTCTAATAAACCTTGGCTGCCTACACAGAGCTCCCAGTCCTCTGCTGGATCAAGCCTGCCACCTTCAGTAAGGTGCTGGCTGCTCAGGCTTGGGCACAGCCTTACAAGCAGGACACCATGACATCACCCCAACAGCCTCAGCCCTGCACAGGAACTCCTCTGCTCTTGTAGCTTCTGCTTCATGCTGTTTTACGTTTTGGGATGAATTGAGATGGATGGAATTCATTTGTGGTGCTATCACAGCTGGCTGCACCACAGAGGATGGGCTGTGGGGAGGAGGAATTCATGCAGTCAGCCTTAAGCTTCTCCTGGTGCCTCAGCCACAGGTTTGGAGCGACAGACGTGAAGTCAAGAGCTGCATTAGGATGGTCCTTGACTTGGTCTCACTCCTAGAGTGAGCCCATGGTGACTGCCTGGGGCAGCCCTTGTTGCACTGGTGCATCCCTGCCTGCTCAGATCGCAGCATCCTCTCGATGTCTGATGCAGTTTTAGATCAGGCTCTTTTGGAGGTCCCCTTGGACACATCTGTCAGTGCAGGAGGAGCACACAGTTGCTTCCTGACTCTGGCTGCAGATAATAAATAACATTTCAGTGGCTTTTAATGTTTCCCTCGAGGACGTGAGTACAAAATATTGTTGTTGTGACTCACTGCTGAATGGACAGGACACTTGGTAGCTGCGTGCTGAAGGATGAGCTGTCCCAGCATGCCCATGTGCTGCTCAAGCTGAGGGCAGGCAGGGAGGGACAGCTCTGTTCTCTGCCAAGCAAATGTCTTATTGGATGTATCCTTGGATTCAGAGTATATAGTGGTTGAAATCCACCCCATGTGGTGGATGGTTGCTTTGCCAGTCACAGAGCACATAATCATGCTAGGTGATGTTCCACCAGGCCCACCTTTGTCGCCTGTTGGTCCCTGCTGACATCAGAGATGTCATGCTGAGCCTCCAGCACAAGCTGCTACCTTGCAGCACACTTGTGATGCTGTCGGTACCCAACGCAATGGGACGAAATCCAACTGGGATGCCTGCTGTGCTGCCATACTGCTCTGTGAGCCCTGGTGCAGATGTGGGATGATCACATTCCCTGGGATGGAAATGGCAGCCAGAGTCTCCCTGGGAGGTCACTGGTTCAGCACGAGGCCAGCAGGGTCAGTGCTGCCCGAGGGTCACTGCTAGAGGGGGGGGCATTGGGAGCAGATGTCCGCAGCACAAAGACATCATTGTTCCAGGAGCCCTCAGCAGCGGGTGGGGAAGGAGCCGGAGGTTTCAGCTTGCCGGGGCATCCTTCTGGGGCCGGTGGAGGGCAAAGTGGCAGAGCAGCTCCTCCAGCTCCAGCTGGATGCAGAGGTACCAAGGCCAAACCCGCAGACACATGGAGGCGGACTGGGTCATCATGCCATTGTGCTGGGCACAGCCACCCTTACATTTCCCCTCGTGGGGATGCTGCATTCCCCCGACGAGGCGGGGCCGAAAACCACGGTGATTTTGATACAAAAACGAGCAGGCAGAGGGGCTGCCCTGGCTGCCAGGGCTGTCCGTCCCCAGGACGGCCCCGTGCGGCCGCCGGAGGGCAGCAGAGCCCCGGCACTGCCCGCCCCAACCTGCACAGCGGGGAGTGGAGCTGGGGGGGGGGGACGAGAAAAAGAGAAAAGATAGAGAAAAGAAAAAAAAATAGAAAAAGAAAAGTGAAAAGATAAAGAAAGGAATTTTAAAAAGAGAGAAAGAAAGAAAAGAAAAGAGAGGAAAGAGGAAAAAAGAGGAAAAAGTAAGGTGGGCAGAAGTTGTTTACAAAAGCCAAAGCTATAGCAATATCTGGATTAAAAAATAATAATAATAACATTAAGAACAATTAATCTTGGGCATGACTTGGTGCTTAACGGCTTGAGACGCACAATAAAGCTGTGTGAAGGTCTCCTCTGTACTCTCAAATCACACATCAGGTGTGTGTGTAACATGGGTTGCTGCCTCACACAGCCCTGGGGAAGGGAACACTCAGCCCTTCTCCCAGGAGGTTTTGCTAAAATGAGTCATTCTGATTGATTAAGAATGAAAGCTGTCTCCCCCAGGTTTAATCAGCAATTGCCCTTCCACAGCTGTGGGCAGGACAGCAGGTGCTGGGGCTCAGCCCCATAGCTCAGGTGGAGCAGCTCAGTTTAATGCCCTATTTGAGCAAGAGGGTATGTGCTCCTAGAATTTTCCTGCTATGCTGTAGCTTTTAGAGATGGTTTTTGCTTCTCAGGGGACTCTTCAGGAGAGGACAAATCCCAGCATTGCCTCCAGCCCCACCACCTTGCTTTTTCCATCTCCCCTGCCAGGTGCACGTGGTGTGGGACCAGGCTGAACCCAGCAGGGAGCCTGGGGGATGCCTTGTGCAAGGATCTTGTCCTGGCTCTCTGTGTTCCAGCAGTTCCTGGTAAGCTCGGTGCTGTGTATCACTGGCTTGCTTTTTGCTGCCATTTCTAGGTGGGGCAGTTGGCTGGCCCTTGTGGGAGGAATATAGGACAGCCAAAAGCAGGGAGTACATGGCAGAGCGACAGGCTATGCGAAAGCGATCTTGTGCTAAGAATAGGAGAGGCTATTAAAGCTGGATGGTATGCGGGGGATTTCTGTAGGCATGTGCTGGGGCTGCTAGCTGGGAGGCAGAGTCTTCTGCAATAGAAGTTGGTACCTCAAGACCCGGAGCTACAAGGTTACTGCAGGAGCTGCCAGCACAGCTCTCCATCCTCCACACAATTTTCTGGTCTTCAGTTGGAAATAAAGCAAAACTCCTAAACCTCTGATGCGATTTATCATCCTGTCAGCAGTGAAAACCTGAACTTGTTGTGCTGCTAGCTCTGGTGGTCTTGTTTCTCAGTGATGCAGGAGGGATCTGGGTTTGGTTTTCTGTTGTTGCTTTTTTTTATTAAAACAGCTTTGAGCTTGGCTGCGCACCCAAAACGGACAAAAAACAAATCTCAGTCCTGGCTGTTGCTGGAGCAGGGATCAGCCTGCTCTGAGCAGCTCTCAGCACTTGGCACTGCATCCACACCAGGCCTGCTCTGTTGCAGTGGGGATGGGACTTCGCAAGCTCTGCAAGGAACTGCAGCAAGATTTATGGGTTGTGCTGCTTGGTCTGTGGTGAATTCTCTTTGGGCTTCATGTGAGGGAATGTGTATCTTGGGGAGAGGCCTTCCCACCCTGCGTCTGATGTGCCAACCCCAGCCCATGTGTGGTGCAGCTGGAAAGCCTGGGGTCCCACTTGGGATCAGATACTCAGCATGTTAAAAAGAGGTTTGGAGGTGGGAGCACCAGTTATGACTGCAGAAGCCTGTTTGTATGTTGAGTTTCAAAGGGTGGAAATGCCCTATTTAGCTCACCAGCTCAGCTGTAATGCAGAGATCCAAGCCAGGAAGGCCCTGGCATGCTTTCTCTGCAGAACAGAGCAGGGAGCTTATTATGGGGCCTCTCAGTGACAATATTGCCCGCTCCTCCAGTTTGGAGAAACTGATGGTTTTTTTGAATCTGAGGCTGCTTTGGGCTGGGGAATAGGAAACTGTGGTGTTGGGTGGTGTGTGGGCATTGCTCTTAGCTAGTTGTGTGACAGTGTTCTGTATCCTGCAGCTCCTCTGCTCTGGGGTGCTCACCCTCCTGCTCTGAGTTGATGGAATATGCACTGCCCACATCCCCATCTGTGCATCAGTGGGGGGCAGAGCTGTGGAATGGGCTTGCTTGTTTCTGAAGCTGCCAAGTTATGGGCTAGCTGTGGCCCGGGAGGGCTTGTGAGGAGCTCCACAAAACCCTGCCTTCCAACAGAGCTCTGGGGAGGGATTTCCACTGCAGCAGTGGAAGTCTTTGCCCCACTTACTTGCATTGCTGTGCTTGAAATTCTCTGAAATATTATCATTATGCTCAACTCAAGCTTGTAACTGCTCTGTTTTTCTGAGCACACAAAAGTAAAGATGTTTTACAGCAGTTATCTGCTTTAACTGTCCCTTTTTCCACTGCTGTATCCATCTGCCCTTTTTCCCTATCCGCTGCCATGAAGCCCTGCCTCCCCATCAGAGCCCTGCACAGGGAGGTGCCCATGACGTGGGATTTGACAGATGTTTGTGGTACAGCTTTGAAACATCTTTCCTGATGTGGGCAGTAGCTGCTTTCCGAGGCTGCATTGGAAATGGGTGTGCAGAAGCTGAAGCAGGGTAGAGCAGTTTGGCAGTGAGTCTGGATGCTCACCTGGCTCCTTCTCCTGAGGTCTCATGTATATGGGGGAGTTCCTGCTTGCCCTGCACTGCCCCTCAGAACGATGAAGATGTTTCTTCTCCCACGCTGAGAGCACTTCCAGTGCCCAGCAGTGGTTATGCTGTGCTTGTCAGGAACGTGCTTCTTTCACCCTCCTGGCTCTGGAAAGCTTTGTTAAAATGCACCACTGGGATAAACAAGAGAGCTCAGCCCTCCCTAAGTTAAAGCCATGCTCAGGTGGGCAGTGTTTTGCAAGGCTGTTCTAATCCTGCCTGATAGAGCACATGCTGAGCACTCAGCATGCCTCGTGCTGCAGCAGTGAAGCCATGTCCCAGCTCCCTCCTGCTCCTGGGGCTGCTGCTGAGCCTGCCTCGGAGCTGCCCTGCGGAGGGAGTCAGCCTGGAGCCTGCCCTGAAATAGCTTTGTTCTGGCAGCCTTGCGGACTGTTATTCCTAACCTTTGGGTCAAGCAAGGTAGCAGTGACGCAATGGAAAAACATTGTCTGCATGCGCTGTCACTGTGGTGGCTCATCCATCAGCTGCACCCTGACCCACGCTGGGCTGCCCACAGGGAAGGGCAATGGCCCCAGTGCTGCTTTGCCACTGGGCTTCCCCTGAGCAGCATCTCATCAGCGGGGTAAAATGCTCTTCTGCATGCCATGATGATCTGATGGCTGTGCACATCCTGCTGGTGCCCAGATCAGGCCTCCTCACCTCTGGTGCTGCTGTAGGTGTAGGGTTCGTGCTCCTGCCACGCTCCTCCATTCAATTACAGCTTTCAATTTTAACTCAAACCTGCTTCCTGCTTGCCTTTCCGTGTTACCGGGGTGAGCAAAACAAACACCTGTGAGCAGGCTCTGAGAGCTGTGTGGCGGCCTGCCTGTCCTTGCCGTGTGTGTTCATGTGCACGTTATCTCTGGCCTTGTTTGGGCTGGGCCAGGCTCTGCAGGTGTGTGGCTGAGCTGTTGGGGTGTAACCATGCTGCTGATAGCAAGGGGAAAGCACCCTGCTGTTCCTGGCCGCTGCAGGGCCCTGGCCTCACTTGAACTCAGCATAGAGGAGTGCAAAATGCCCTGACATTTGTTTTGCTGCAGAGTAATTCAGTATCGATGATTATCCGTCTTCCCAGTGAACTTCTGGAGGTGGATGCTTGGGGTTGCTGTTCCCAGTGCTGCAGTACAGGACCACTTTGCATAGCTGCAGTGTCTGGGTGAGCCTGTCTATGGGTGGAGTGGCAAAGAAGCTGCTGGGCTTCCTCCTTCACTTCTTTGCTCTTGCAATCAGGAATGCAGAGAGGGTTGTTTTTTTTTTTTTTTTTTTTTCAAATGGCAGAACAAAAACTGAAGTGTATTAGTTAGCAAACCACACTGAATTTGGACAGGGTGAGCAGTGGGAGTGGGGGGGAGGTGGAATGGAAGCGAACTCAGCTGCAAATGATGTACTCAGGATGTGTAATCTATTGGTGATGAGCAGCCCCTTCTGGCTGCAGAAATCCTGGGGTGAGGGCAGCCAGCTGGGAGGTGGACCTCTGCAGCAGTGTCTGATGGAGGGAGGGCGTTTTTCTGTCCCCTTCTCTCTGCTCTCCCCGGGCTGCCTGCCATGTGGTCGGACCTATTGACAGGCAGCTGCGTTTGTTTTTCTGCAGGCTGTTGGGATTGCAGCAGCGCTATCAGCGGAACCAAACCTCTGGGGCTGCAGGTGGCAAGGCCTCTGCTCCTGGACTTCTTGGGATGGGAGAGCTTCTCACATGGGTTTCCACAGCACTGAATGCAAGGTGACCCCGCTGGAACTGCTTATAAAGACAAATGGGACCTACAAGCAGCAGCTGCAATGCTGTGTGTTTGGATTTGCAGATGGATGTAAATGGGTGAAATGGGTCACGTAGCTGGGGTCACTGAGCCCTCCAGTGCCGTGCTCTGAAATAAGGGCAGGAAAATGCCCTTGTTCTGAAGGTGCTACTGTTTGGCTGGTGCCTTGCTCTGTTGGAGCAGCTTTGAGATAAGTCTGTGTCTGGACTGCCCAAATGTGTACGTGTAGCTGGGGGCTCCTGGTATCTGGTTCAGTTGTGCACACCCACAGGCAGAGGATTTACTGCCAAAGCTGCGTGTCCTGATAAACACCCATCCTTGACCTGCAGCTCGATAAGGCCCAGGAAGCAGCTCACCCTGGCTGATAAAAGCATCCAGGCTGGTGCTCCAGTCCAGTGCACGTGGGTATAGCCAGGACAACATCTGCCTCTGTCGTGTGCTGCATTCAGCTCATACCTGGGCTCTCTGCATTGCTTCTCCCATCCCAGCCAAAACAAATGCAATCTGCTCTTGTGTATGCTGCAAGAGCCCTGCCAGCAACAAAGAGGAGCTCAAATATTTGCGCTAGGCTGTTGCTCTTTCCATTCAGGCAATAAGTGCCAACTGCTGCAGAGCCTGGTGGTGTGGGATTTCCACTGGGCTGGCTCTGGCTTCACAGCCCCATCGAGATGAAACTCCTACAATTAACAGCTGGGTTCTAAGCTGGGGAAAATCACAGAGTGATTAAAATCTGGCCTTCAAAAAATAAAAAGCCCTCAGACTTTCCGTGTCAAATGGAGAATGTGCACTCTTTGTGCACAGCTTCCTGCACCATAGTGTTGTCACCACAAATGCTGGAGCTCTGTTACTTATTTCTGCCCTGCTGCTTGTGCTGCTAGCTGTCCGTCTGCATGCAAATATCTCAGAACACCTGGAGACAGGGGGGGGGGGGAAAAAAATACAATTCAGTCTGCCTTTTGCTGGAAAGCCCCAAGCTCAAAGCCATGTGGAGGGCTGAGTTTCTCTGGGAGTGGAGCTATTATATGGATGAGACGTTTGCAAAGTAATTATATAATGAACTTCAGATCTCTGCTGCTTGGTCCCGGGGAAGCTGCTGTGTTTCAGCACTTGGTAGGGCCAGGAACAGGGCAGTGAAAGGACCAAGTGTGAGCTCAGCAACGAAGCTGCACTGCTGTCATCAGTGGGCCCCTTCAAAGCTGAGAGGATAAAGAAGGGACAGCCATACCCAGCCCTGCAGAGTTCACATGCCATCTTGCCAGATCTGGAGTTTGGAGAGTCCCAGGAAAGCCCACATTGTTTCGCTGGGTTGGTTTGGGATCAGGATGCTGTAACATGGATGGTGGATGCTTCAGCCCTGGTACCCAGCCTGGGTCCTTTCTGAGTGATGTGCCGATGGTATGTGAGCTGTAAAGTAAGCTGTGAGTCTTTCCGCTTTTGTTCTTTGTTGTTTTGTTTTGTTTTTTTGTATGCAACCAGTTTTTGCAAGTTCTTGTGACTGTGATGCAGTCTGGGGCAAGGCTTGGGCTCTGACCAGTTGGTACGGGCTGGTCACCGAGGCCTGGGCATCTCCACATGCTCTTGTGTGTGAATTCTACCTTTTTCCATTCCTCTTTCTCTCTTGGGTTTTGGATGCTCTGTTATACCCAGAGCACTGCAGTGCTGCCAGCCCTCCCTTGCTGTGCTCTGTGCCAGGTAACCTCCTTTCCTTCACAAACTCTGACTGCATTCTCCAGTTAATGTGGGATTTTTCCATTAGCCCCGCAATTCTTTTTTTTTTTTCCTCAGAAATTTCTTATCAGGAATTCATTAGCCCTGAAATGTAAAGGACTGACTCTTCAGTCTTAACTACCTTTTATAATTACCTTCTCTTTGTGGTGTACTTTGGAAGATATCTCCTGAGTTTCATTTTACACAGCGTACAGCACTCCCCTTATTTCTGAATTGCAACATAAAATTAAATCATCTCAACTTGAGCTAACTGAAAAACTCCTAAAACCTTCAAGAGCTGCAGAACTTCCAAAAAGGATTGGTTTTGGCAGCTCCTTGAGCTCCGTGCTTCTTCCTGAGGTCACTGCTGAGACAGCATAAAGGCTGAGGCATCTTCACAAAGCACTGTCCTGGCAGAGCGGCATGCCTAGAAGGGCTGCAAGAAATGTACATACAAAGATATAAATATTCCAAGCTGAGTGTAAAGGCTGACTGATTCTGTAGGGTCCACATTAGAAATGCTAAAGCTCAGTGTATCAGCATGGCCTCACCCTGCTGTTTGCTGACATTTGAGGAGGTGGGAGAAGTTAAATCCCTTATGTTCCTGGGGCTCCTGCACTGGCAGTGGGTTGAGGTCAAAGACATGAGTGCAGGGAGAGAACTTTGCCAAACAGCTTTCCTCTTCCAACGTGACACAAACCCTTCGCAAGGGTTAAGCGTGTATTGTTGTCGGGTTAGAAGTGCTGATTGATAACAGCTCCTGCAGTCAGCACTGGGAGGACCATTGGGAACTTTCTGGAAAACGCCTGTACGCAGCAAACCTGTTATGATGAGTTGGGTGATAAGAGGTATTGCACTTCAATGGAGTTCATGCGTAAATGTGGGAGAGGCCTTGGTTTCTTGAACAACAACAAAAAAAGGGGCAGACATTATTTAAGTCAGCAGTGCAAGGCCAGTCATTATGTGCAGTTACAAAATAGGAGTAATGCTGCTTTTCATTGTGGCACACTGAGAACCTGGAACATTCTCATTATTAATGTTCCCCTGAAATGTCTCACATCTTGTCCCATTCTGGAAGTGGTCGGGAAGGTATCTCAGCAGCCTAGTGGTTCTTAGTTCCCACTATCAAAAGAGCCTAATGTTGGCAAGTTAAGAGTTGAAGAGCTGATGAGAGCTTTGCTAAAGAAGAGCAGCGAAGGGCCAGCCCAAACCCAGAATGCGTGTGCTACTCAGGACCTACTGGCAGGGATGCTAAGGAATTCACTGCTGCCGTGCATAGAGATGCCTTTACGTGGGCAGAGCTGTGCTGATAGAGAGCTGAGGTGCTTCCTACATGATGCAGATAGACATGTGCCTCTTCTGTGCCATGAGAGATCTGGCTAAATTATTATAGGGAGGGCATCTGATTTGTCATGCGACAACAGATCATTTGTGATTCAAATAAGAGTATACTTATGTTGTTAAAATGGCATCATTTGCTGCAGGGCGTATTTGTCTAACTGAATCCAACCACAAAGAATTTCTCTAATCAAATGAGGTTGGTTTGACATGGGTGGCTCTGCGGGCTGCAGCTCATCCTCAGTGCCATGATGACTTTCAGGGGCTGTTGATGGCGCTATTTTGATTGATCCTGGTTTATTACTGTCTCTTTCTGTATTACTCTGAATGCTGTTGAGGCATCCTGTTTGTGTATGGAGGGACCCTTCCTCTGGAGCTCGCTGTAAGAAAAATTACTTCACACATCTACAAGGATGTAATCCTTCCAGCTCCCATCCACGTGCAATTGTCAGCACGAGACATGCGCACAGGAGAGAACATGAGTGTGTACCTTGCTGTGGCTGCTCTCCCTGCTCGTGCCTAATGGCTTGTTCTGTGTCAGCATCATGGGGATACTGCTTCTGTGCCTTATGCAACAGCTGTACCCATACATGTAGCAGCACATTTCTTATCATGGCCTAATTTGACATCCCATGACACATTAAACTGATGTCACAGTGGCTGCACAGCTCTCAAGTTGATTCTGTTCCTAAACACGCAGACTGGCAATAACTGGGTCCTCTGCTGGCACAAGTCGGTGCAGTCAGCTTTGTTGCTTCTGGATCAGGCTCAAGGTTGGTACATGAGTGAGATGTTACTTTTCTGGCTCTCCCTCTCAGGAGGGCAGCATGCACAGTGAGAATGGTCTCATCTTAAAGTGTGTAATCTGGGGTCTGTGAAGTGACCGGAGGTTATTTCATGAAAGTTGTTATGTTAGTTTAAAAGATGGTCCGTTTACAGAAAAATCTGATTTTCAGTATAATCTCTGAGATCTGAAGGAAGTCATGACAAATCTTCATCTTATAAACTAAAGGACAGTATCATCATCCAAAAATAAACAAGTTCTCTTAAACCAAATAGTTCCAGTGTTCCCCTCTTTCTCCTTGATGCCACTTACATGTATACTTTTGCCAACTTTTCTCCTTTCTCCTTATTTTCTTCTCCAGAAGCTATATCTCTATTAATACCTAGCATTGTTGGAATGGTGCAAAGTGAAATTACTTGAACCAAACAAATGGTGTTGTTTTAAATGCAAAATGTTTGCACTGCTCTCTGGACTTGGGTCTATATTATTATGGCTGTAGAGCAGAATTTCAGATAAGCCACTAGGATCCCAGATATGTTAAGTGTTAGGTTGAGACTGAATACCAAATTAAAAATAATGGAGCAGGGGTAGAAAGTGCTACAGCCATGCTTTTCCTTGCTGATGCCCTCATGCTCTTCTGGATTGATGTCTGTTCAACAAACAGCATCCCAGGTACTTCTATGGCCTCTGATACCACAGTCTGGAAACATTTCCAAATTCCTGGGTGCAGTCAGACTGCCCTTCCGTGCTCTGCACACAGGGTCAGCTCTGCAGTGGACTGTTCCTATTACAGAGTTCAGCAAATGTACAACATTGTGGCAGAAGGAAGGCCTTGGTGTTTTCTCATGTGGTTCATTTAAGGCTGCTTTCTGGTTTCTATCTCTTCATTTTGTTTATTTGCAGTGGAATAAAAGAGAACTGCATTTAAATATAGGCTATTATTAATAGTTTGTTGCATCTAGCTATGTTTTCTGTAATTGGGTTATATTAATATCGCTGTTCAAGCCTGAAAGCTGCAAAAAGTGTCCCATCCTAATTGCACAGCCTCAGCTCAGGTCCCCCGTTAATATGTGGGTGGATACAACTCTTCTTTACAGGTTTCTCAAGAGACAAAAAGAGTGCATTGGTGTCCTGCTTATTATGCTGTGTTAGTTTTAAACAGCCTCTTGTCAACCAGCAGCCCAGTAGCTTCTCCTCCCTCTGGGTTTTGTGAGGCTAATGCATGAGTCATGGAACATTTGACCAAAATCTCATGAGTCATGGAAAACCTCTGTAGTTCTCATAGTTCTGAATGATCTTTTCCAGCACTGCCAGGTTGGGTGCCTGCATATGCATTGTGATTGCATCCAGTAATGCTTTATCGTGTCAATAACAACAGAATCCTCTGCTAGGAAACATTAGGGTTATCCTGCCTTATTAGCTAAACAGCTCTCCCAGCTTGTACCCACCCAAGGGGAGCACTGGCTGCGGGTGGAGAATTCCTAATCATGATTAGCTTTTTTGCTCTTACTTCTATTCAGGTATTTGTTTTTATTAGTGCCTATACTTCGTTGCCTTTGATAAAGAGCAAACGAACCCAGGGCTGCTTGGTGAGATGCATACATTTCTCATCTTTAGTTGGATGTAACAATTACTGTATTACAGTCACTACCAAAATCAAAGTAGTACAAAGCTTGTCATTTACACAGATGAGAGGAAGAGGCAGGAACCTAGGGGAGTTAAGCACATAAATGCCTTTTAGAAACTCATCCCTCATTTGTCAGCGGGAAGTCAGCAGCTGGATGTCTTCAACCCCAGCCATGTGCTTCAGCTGAGCTGCATGTCTGGATGTTGAATTTATGGATCAAAAAGATCAGAGATGAGCAAGAAAAGAAAATAAAAATTAAAAAATCTGATATCTTAGCAGCCCTGGGTGTTTAGTTTGGTGGTTGTCATCGTTGTGTTGTTGTTGTTATTGTTTTTGTTTTTACAAAACATGTCTGGAAGCACTCAGTGCTAGAAATTTCCTGATGCTCCACTGCAAGGCTTTCCTCTCCTCATTGCTTTGGGCTTCTGTGCTGGAGTATTGTCCCTCTCTCCTTCCCAGAAACGTGCAAAAATGAAGGATTGTTTCTTTGGGAAGTAGTAGTGAGCATGCTGATCCCAGCTGCTTACTGCTGCAAACAGTGCAGTGTGCACCTCACTACAGTGTGCACCTGTGCTCAGTTTCACATTTCTTTGAGGCTGCCTGTCCTTGTCAGTTGAAAAGGCTGACTGATAACAGACCCAGGGGAAGAGCCTGACTTTTTCCAAGTGCTCTTTCTTTGTATCTGTAGGAGCTGATATGATAACTTCCAAGGCCTGAGTTACTCCTTACTGCTCTTCTTTTGGTTTTAGAGAGATGTTCTCAGTCTCTGTCCAGAACCGGTGTGAAGAAAAGCCCTGGAAAGCTAGAGAGAGCTGAGCATTACACATCCAGCTTGTCCAATGCTGTGCTTTGACCTTGCCTGTGTCATTCCTGCCAGATGCTTGCCCAACCTGCTCCAAAAATGCTCCTGCACTGCAGTGCTCTGCTGCCCAGGCAGCCTGCTTGCATCCTGACCCAACCACACAATGAGATGTTGGGGAGAGGGCTCCTTCGTTGCTGCCTGACCTCATTATGTCTTGTCCTATCCCTATGCACATTGCTCACCACTACAGTCTAAACAGCTGTAATTTACGTCTGCAAATTTCTCCACTGTCTCTACGCAGGATGAGTAAGGAGTATTGCCTACCCAAAACTGAATATTCTACTGTGCTTCTTAAGAACAGACACCTCTAAACTAATTAGTCCTAAAAGGAGGAAAGTTTTACTAGCATTCCCCTCCCAAGGCAAGCTGAAAGCTCGCTGGAAGCAGTTATCCATCCTGACTGAGTGATGTCCTGCAGAACGATGTTTGAAGCAGGAAAAACACCAAGGCCTCTGGTTCATGCAGGACAGATGCAGGCTGCTCTGGGAAGGCCCTGCTGGCTACTACGGGCCCATGCTGGAATGTGCTGAGAATGATGCTGAGCTGGGAGAGATCTGGAATGGTCCCAAGAGGAGCAGGCTGCAGGCTGAGTCAAGGTCTGTGTCTTCCCGACGAACCTCAACTTCTCCAGGATGGACCTGGGGGGCTTTGTGCATGGCACATACCCAGGCTGAGGGTGCTGGCAATGGACTTGTTCATACCCTGTCTGGATCCCACCTCGTGTAAGGAATGGTGTGATGGTAACCTGCTGACTTACAGACAAGCAGTGTGCTCTTTGGCAGGTGATAGCTTCCAATTAGCCTGAAAACAGACTCCTCTGAGTGGAAGATTTGCAGACTCTCTCTTATTCACTGGCAAACCTCAATTTAATACAATCAGCTGTTCGACAGACAGGTTAGGTAATGATCCTTCATGTGGGCACTAACAGGTTTGAGCACTAAGTACAGCCCCACTGCCCTCTGCCAGCAGATGAAACACATCTGATACTAAAATGCAGGGGAACCTATGGAGCCCCTTGCCAGAGCACCTTGCTGAGTTCATTAAAACATCACCTTCAATAATTCATGAAATCTGTTCAGGGAGCTGGTGTGTCTGTGTGGGGAGGGGGTAATAAAATATCGCAGACCTGGCCTGCCAGGATAATTGAATGGCTGGTTAAATCTCTCAACGGTATTAATCAATAAAGGGGCCCCAGTGTAAATAAATCCAGAATGAATATGACAGGGCTAGGGAAGTGCATGGAAAGCAGTTCTTCCTCTCCTGCATGTGACAGGAGGGGCCATACTGCTATGGCAGCTGCCATTGGAGCGTGGTCCATGCTCTGAGTTCAAACTTTCAGTTCTTCCAGCCATGCTGTCCTGTGTTTAGGTGTCACATAAAGGTCTGATCCAGCTGTGTGCAAAACTGCAACACAGCTGGCTGTGAGCAGTAGGTAGTAGGTTCTGAACTCTATTGCTTATTTCAGAGCCTCCAACACCAAAAGCTGCTGCTGTGAGTGGGGCATCACTCCCTTTCTCAGATAAAAGCGCTTTCCTGGAGTTGGAATGCTGTTTCCACAGATCCTGCGTGAGGCATGAACAAATACTCTTAACATAGCTTACAAAGCTGCTGTAAGCTTACAGATGCTGTCAGGACTCCAAATAAATTTACTCACTCAGCCTCTCCAGGAAGGTGCTGTGACATGGCTGCATTCAGCATGCACTTAGCCCAGCCTGACGCTGGTACCGTGCCATTGAGCTCTGTGTTTTGCCCTTACCTACAGTTGGGCCGGAATCTAACTTACGGACAGGTATCTGCAATGAGTAAGACTAAAAGTTGTAATTTTAATTTTCCGTTAAATACAGCCTGCAGCTTGTCTTCTATTCCGTTAATGCTAAGCTAATATTTGCTTTTACCATGTACAGATATTTGTGGACCTATGTGTTTTCCTTCCACCAAGTGATTCTCAGCCAAGCACTGCATATTCAGTTCCTTTGCTCCTTCCTGACGGATCTGGCAAACATGCCAGCATTCAGGCTGGTTTTGGCTCTGCCCAGATACTTCTGATTATGCTTGGCTATTAGGAAGTTTGTGGAAAGCATATGTGTGTTACTGTTTAAATATGTCAAAATTTTAATTCAATTTTTCATCTTCACAAATAGCATCTGCTTTTCATCCAGATGTGCTCTGAAACTAAGCCATAATTTATCAGTCTTCTCGTGCTAGGCTGTCCATCTTTTTTGGCTAAGAAATAGCCCAAATAATTTTCAAGTTGTGATGCAGCCATTTTTGCAAGGAAAATTTATTACCCAGCAACAGCACTGCCTCTGTGTCTACCTGTGGCTGTACCACAGTTCATCTTTAAGCTTAACTTAAAGTTTAAGCTTCCATTTCATATGAAGAGGAGATGCGTAGCCAATTAACAGTCTCAGTCCATGTGCAGTCACATCTTGCTCATGTGCTCAAGCCTCATAGTTTGTCATTTCCCTTCTTCCAGAAGCACTGGTATGTTTGGCTGGGTCCTTATTGCCTCTGTGAGGCAATAACTGTATACAGAAAGATTACAAAGGAGTGCCTTGAAGATTCCCTCAGTGTATTACCAAACTTTGATTTCAAAGGAGAGATACATACGGCTAGAAATAAGCTGTCCTTTATGGTTGTATCCAGCCAAGGATTCCCCCACAACTTCCACTGTTGAGTATACAGATAATTTACCCATAGGTTGGACTGTGATGCAAACAATTTAGCCCTAGATGGAAGTCTCTCTTCTGTCTTCATTCAGCATCTTTTTGCTGGGTTTTCTTGTTCACACATAATGCCCACCTAATCCTGTAGCTTTAACCAATTCCACAGAACTGAGACGGTGTCAGAGATAATTACACTGTACCTCTGCAGCCCTGAGGTAAGGATGGCACGCCTGGATTCCTGTAGACAGAAACAGATATGTTTATGACTGCTGATTACAACATGGTATTGGAAAAGAGTATCATTTGAATCACCGGGATATCAGCTGTCTCATTGCTTGTCTTCACATGTGAATTATAAAAATGGATAAAGTTGCATGAACTTGCAAAAGAATTTTGAGAAAATATCATAAGGTTTCCCACAGCTGGGTGTATGCTTCAGTTTTTCTCCACCCACCATAAATCACAGCAGTAGGCCTTACCTCAGCCATCCATTAGTAAATTGAGCTGTATGTTTTGCCTCCATCTGAGGAAGTAGCTGGATACCTGTTGGTGTTAGCATTCATACTATTAGCAAATGAGAGACTACAAGAGGAGAGCAGAATTTACATGCGTTGGATGCTGAACTAAATACACTCTCACTCAATTCTGGACATCAGGGAGGAATTGATAGAGCATAAGTATTTAATCAGCAAACCACAGAAAAAAATATTGTGAGGAATCCTACTATCAATTAAGAAGCTTTTCAGCCCTCTTTGTTCCAACAACAGCAAACATTTTGTTAATAACATGTGTCTGCAGAATGCACTCCAAACTGAATTTGCTGTCAAGTAGCATTGTACCTCACTAGTTGTCCTTTGGAAATCTTAAAATCTCTGCAGAAGTTTGCTGAAATCTTTTCATTAGTGTATTTTTGGAAGACAAGCTGGAGTGCCGTTTAAGTGCTGCAGATGTTAAGTGGTCAATACCAAGGTCATGCTGGGCACCAAGTGGCACACGGCCACTCCTTGTAGAGACCTCTGAGTACCTTCAGTATTTTTGTGCTGCTTTGAAGTTCCACTTCACCAGAACGCTGCCCAGTGAACCTTCAGGCCTGCTTATAAACAAAAGCGCTTAGCTTAGAATGACAATAAATGTCAGTGGAGAGGAGTTTACTGCCTGGCTCTGTGTGCCAAAGGCAACATCAGAACCCAGGTTTCATAAAACCTACTTAGATTACACATTTCTTTTTGCAGCCCTCAGCACATGAAGGAACAAACAAGCACACGCAGTACACAACAAAGAACATTCACTACTGTGATATTTTGGCCTCTGGTTGAACAGCACTCGTATCAGCCTCCTCCTGTGCTGTGCAAGAGCTGCATGTCTGCTGTGATGGCACGATAGAGGCAGCAGCTCTGGGCACCAGCAGTCCCAGCACAGTTGTGCAGCAGCCATCTTCTGACCCTGGGGCCCTGAGTGCTGCCCAGAGAAGGAGCACATGAGATTTTGCCGACATGGAACATTTCAAAATGTTTTCTTCACTTCCTGCCTTAAACTTTTGCAACTGTTATGTTCTGCGTTAAAGACAGTGGCTCTTAAACAGCTGGCAAATTCCTGTGTTTGTCACTTGTTAAGTAGCTTGATTTTGATTTTGCTAGTTTTGTGATGCTTGCTGTTTCACTGTGTTTACTTTTAATTTAACTCCTTGTGATCATCAACAAAAGCCTGAAGCTGTGGGGAGCACAGGCCCAGGAGTGAGAAAGCACAAGTAGCTGAAGTACACTACTTTTAAAAGGTAATCTTTTTTTAATTGTGAGGCTTGGCAGCGCTGAAATCACAAGTAAACCCCAGCCTTGTGTTGGTTCAAAGGTCTCAACAGACACTGCCACCAAACGCACAAACTGTCTGCTTCACGTGGACGATTCCCGCTAAACTCGTGCTCATAACTGCTGGAGTTGGAGGTGCAAATTACCTCACATCAACCACTGCAACACCTGTATCTGGGTCTGGGGCACGCTTCCATTCTTCTAACAGCGTTTTAAATTCCAAACAGCACCTGACTGTGAGCTTTGCAGCACCAGGGGCAGCAGCCCACAGCCCACACGCTGTTCCAACCGCTGCTTCAGAGCAAGGCCTGGTGCGGAGGTGCTGCCTGTTCCCAGCTTCTGCTCCAAGCAGCGATAACCACAGCTGTTGGGTGTCACAGTGGGGAGCACCCTCAGCGCTGCGTGTCAGCCTTGTGAGAGCGGTGTTTGTTTGCACAGCCACGTTACAACAAAAAGATGAGCTGACAGCATCTGGGTGCCACCCTGACGCGTGCCTGCCTGGCAGCTGCCAGCACCAACCAGTGCCACACCACTGAGAAGAAAGCAAACTGCACAACAGGACACTGCCTGAGACCTGTGCTGGAATAGTTTGTTCCCATTTGGGCACTTTGATAAGGTGATAAGGATGCAGACAGGGACACGGGGTGCGTTAGGGGTATAGAAAGAAGCCCTGGGTGTGGGGGCTGAGGGCCATCTCGCTGCTCTCAGAGGATGACGGAGAGCAGCAGAGGTGAGTGAGCCCGCTATGTGAGGCCAGGAACCAGGGGAGCAGGAGCACCCAGGGGTGCTGGCAAGCCTGGGGCCCAGCAGGTCCTTCTTGGACTAAATGTTGATAAACTCGCCGTTTGGTTATTTGAAACATTTCTGAATGACTTTGGAGGACTTAGAGTTGGGGACAACAGGCAGATAGCACTATAAGCCCTCCGCTTCGCCGCGCCAGGAGCACCCTGCCGAGCGGGGGTGCCCGTGACTCTGTGCTGGCGGCGGCGGCGGCGCCTTTAAATGGGTCGTCGGGCTCTGCCCTAGCGCCTCAGCTGGCCGCCGTGCCGTGCCGTGCCGTGCCGTGCCGTGCCGTGCCGTGCCGTGCCGTGCCGTGCCGTGCCGTGCCGTGCCGTGCCGTGCCGTGCCGTGCCGT